>NC_077231.1:36547830-36847830 GCF_027887165.1 Monodelphis domestica
TCTCCTTTAGAATGGATACTAAGTAAGAGTTAAGAGTTAAGTGACTTGCCCAGGATCATCCAGCTAGGAAGTAGTCACTGAGACTAAATTTGATCTGGGACTTCTCTCTATTCCACTGAGCTACCTAACTGGGAGATGACTTCTAAGGTTCTTTACAGTTCTAAAAGACGACAAGATTTTAATGTTATCAAATTGCAGCATGTTAGAACTGGAAAAGAACCATCTAATCCAGTGTCATATTACAAATGGGGAAACTGACACTTAGAGATGTCAAGTCACTTGCCCAAAGTCTAAGATAAGTGTCAGAAACCAAAGACTCAAACACAGGGCTTCTGCCTCAAAGTCCAATCCTCAGGATACCTTAGGATTCCCCCATGAGCAGAAAGAGGATAATTCTGTTTTTATAACAGTGTATATTTATAGAGTGCTTTGTGGATACATAGCATGGAATGTATGAATTAATTTACCTGATTCTCACAACTGCTTGGTTGGGTAGGAAAGACAAATTTTATCATCCCTGACACGAAGAGAGGTTCAAGGTTACCAGCTAGTGGTAGATATGTGACTCAAAGTCAAGACTTTTGACTTCTTTGCTCATTCTACTGCACAAAACTATCTCCCACAGCACTAACTCAGTATTGATCATGCATTATCAGCAATAAAAAAAAATATTTGCTGAGTGAGCAGCTAGGTGGCTCCATGAATGGAGAGCCAGATTGAGAGATGGGAGGTTCTGGGTTCAAATTTGATCTCAGACACTTCTTAACTTTGTGACCCTGGGCAAGTCACATAACCTTAAATTGCTTTGCTGCCTTGAAACTGGTACTTATTATTCTAAGATAATATGGTACTTAAGATAATGGTACTTAGATTCTAAGTCAGAAGATAAGGGTTTTAAAAATATATATACTTTTGAATTCTGAATAATTTACTGTCTGCCTTAGAAGTGTTGATACATATTATATCATAGTATGGAAGCATTACATCCAACTACGATCCTTCATACTCTGCAGTTTATATCCACATTATTAAACAAGAGGCTTGGTTTAGAGAAAAAGAATTCATGAAGGTTTCTAAGAGGATCTCCTATCATATCCTGTCTTAGAGGGCAGTTAGGTGATTCAGTGGAGAGAGCACTGGGCTTGGAATCAGGAAGACAACTTCCTGAGTTCAAATTTTTTTTTTTAATTTCAAGAGCAATTTATGATTAATTCAAGTGATCACCATGGACAGTGCTTGAGGTCACAGTTTCCCAGGAGCATTCTAAGTATGCCCTTTGGATAAGCGTTACCCACATGTCATCTATTTCCCCAGTTTCCCCAGGTGTTGATTTCCTCCCTACCAATATCCAGGTTCAAGGTTTAGATTGTCTGTGACTTGTCTTTAGTGGGAGATTTCTCTAGTGTAACTTTTCTGATGGATTTCGTCTACTGCCCAGTGTGAAAGCATGATTGGTGTCTTGGTCATCATTTGATTTCACCCCTGTGTACTTTCTGCTATCTCTAAAAATGGCTCTAAAAATATGAACCCTGGTTGGTTCTGCCTGGGCAATTCCTCATCTGTAAAATGATCTGGAGAAGGAAATGGCAAACCACTCCAGTATCTTTGCCCAGAAAACCCCAAATTGGGTCATGAAGAGTCAAACACAACTGAAAAATGATGGAAAATTCTGCCCAAATCCATAAACCTAGCTCAATTCTAGGAATATAATGGACTCTCAATAATTGTCAATGTTTGGTTGATTTCTATGTTTCTCTGTCTATGACTGAGCTTGGATCTTATTTCCCTAATTTCCATTCTTTTTATGTCTAGACCCAAGTAATGTCAACATCCTTGAGAGGAAACCTGCCCTACTTTTTGCCCTTCCCTTTCCCTGAAAGCCTGTCTCTGCCTTTTTCCTTCAGCTCCGAGAGGATTGGGCCTTGAAGCTGAACACTCCAGTTATCATAACTTGGCCAGAAAAACAGAAAAAACTGGAAAGACCAACAACATCACCGAAATACATCCATTTCATCAGGGCTTGTGCCAGAGAACCCAGACCATCCCTGATAACTAGGCATAGAGAGTGTCCTGAGGTCCTGAAGATGGCTCAGTAGGTGGAACTGCTACTACCAGGGCAGCTTGATGGGAGGATGGAGAAATGGGGATCAAATAAGCCTTGGAGACTAACAAAGGTTTTCTCTGGTTCCCCAAGTAGCCATGTAGAAGGAGACAAAAACTAAAAATTAACCCTCACTGATGTTTGAATAGTTTGTCCTTACCCGTTTGGGGGGAGTTTTTTTATTTTTTATTTTTATTAAATTAATTTATTTAGTCAATTTAGAACATTATTCCTTGGTTACAATAATCACATTCTTTCCCTCCCTTCCCTCCACCCATCCTTCCCGCAGCCGACGCACAATTCCACTGGATTTTACTTGTGTCCTTGATCAGAACCTATTTCCATGTTGTTGGTGTTTGCACTAGGATGTTCATTTAGAGTCTACATCCCCAGCCATATCCCCCTCGACCCATGTAATCAAGCAGTTGTTTTTCTTCTGTGTTTCTATTCCCACAGTTTTTCCTCTGACTGAGAATAGTGGTTTTTCTCGTAGATTCCTCCAAGTTGTTCAGGATCACTGCATTGCCACTAATGGAAAGTCCATTACATTCTATTGTACCACAGTGTATTGGTCTCTGTGTACAATGTTTTCCTGGTTCTGCTCCTCTCACTCTGCATCAATTCCTGGAGTTTGCGCCAGTTCACATGGAATTTCTCCAGTTCATTATTCCTTTGGGCATAATAGTATTCCATCACCAACATATACCATAATTTGTTCAGCCATTCCCCAATTGAAGGGCATCCCCTCATTTTCCAATTTTTTGCCATCACAAAGAGCACAGCTATGAATATTCTTGTACAAGTCTTTTTCCTTTTTATCTCTTTGGGGTACAAACCCAGCAGTGCTATGGCTGGATCAAAGGGCAGACAGTCTTTGACCGCCCTTTGGGCATAGTTCTAAATTGCCCTCCAGAATGGTTGGATCAATTCACAACTCCACCAGTAATGCATTAATGTCCCAACTTTGCCACCTCCCCTCCAGCATTCATTACTTTCCTTTGCTATCATGTTAGCCAATCTGCTAGGTGTGAGGTGATACCTCAGAGTTGTTTTGATTTGCATTTCTCTGATTATAAGAGATTTAGAACATTTTTGTCATGCGCTTATGAATAGTTTTGATTTCTTTAACTGAAAATTGCCTATTCATGTCCCTTGCCCATTTTTCAATTGGAGAATGGCTTGATTTTTTGTACAATTGGTTTAGTTCTTTATAAATTTGGGTAATTAAACCTTTGTCAGAGGTTTTTGTTCTGAAGATTGTTTTGATTTGTTCTGAAGATTCCCAATTTGTTGCTTCCTTTCTAATTCTGGATGCATTAGTTTTGTTTGTACAAAAACTTTTTAATTTGATGTAATCAAAATTATTGATTTTACATTTTGTGATATTTTTCTTGTTCTTGCTAGGTTTTAAAGTCTTTCCTTTCCCAAAGATCTGACATGTATACTATTCTGTGTTTGCCTAATTTGCTTATAGTTTCCTTCTTTATATTCAGGTCATTCACCCATTCTGAGTTTATCTTGGTGTAGGGTGTGAGATGTTGATCCAAACCTAATCTCTCCCATACTGTCTTCTAATTTTCCCAGCAGTTTTTATCAAATAGTGGATTTTGGTCCCCAAAACTGGGATCTTTGGGCTTATCATAGATTGTCTTGCTGAGGTCATTTACCCCAAGTCTATTGCACTGATTCTCCTTTCTGTCTTTTAGCCAATACCAAATTGTTTTGATGCCCACTGCTTTATAGTATAGTTTGAGATCTGGGACTGCAAGGCCACCTTCTTTCACATTTTTTTTCACGATTTCCTTGGATATCCTTGATCTTTTGTTCCTCCAGATGAACTTTGTTATGTTTTTTTCTAATGCGGTAAAAAAGTTTTTTGGTAGTTCAATAGGTATGGCACTAAATAGGTAAATTAATTTGGGTAGGATTGTCATTTTTATTATGTTAGCTCATCCTACCCATGAGCAATCAATGCTTTTCCAATTGTTTAGATCTAGTTTTAATTGTGTGGAGAGTGTTTTGTAGTTGTGTTAATATAGTTACTGTGTTTGTCTCAGCAGATAGATTTTTGGGGGAGTTTTGAGGAAGCCACAGACAACTCGAAGGCCAGCAAATGATAGAAAAAGTATAAAAACTCAGAAATACATACTTATTCCCCAAATTTATAGTAAGGTACTGTGAATCCCACTTAAAAGAAAAGGAAAAATTCAGACTTCTTCTCTGGTATGAAAGAAGGGCCAAAAGTTTTTACGCAGATTTTCTGGATCATGGGGCCCCCAAAATATGGAAGAGATAGCTGTATTTCTAATCTGAGAGCTGAGCATGAACTTGAGTACATTTCAGGGTATCATTTAGAGCTTTGGAGATAACTTGTGTTAGATTCCTCTCCATTTTAGAACCAATAGTTGTTGTTTTTGCCAGCATTTCTGTCCAACTCCCTAGTGCCCACCTTTCCTTCATTTATGTAAATGATCCAATTCTCCACACTTAAGACGCAGATGTGCTAAAAGACTTTTTTTTAAAAATTAAAAACATTATTTAAAAAACCCTTACCAAGGGGGCAGCTGGGTAGCTCAGTGGTTTGAAAGCCAGGCCTAGAGATGGGAGGTATTGACTCCAAGACAGAAGGTAAGGGTTTAGAAAAAAAAATCCTTACCTTTTGTTTTAGGATTAAAACTGTGTATTGGTTCCAAGGCAGAAGATTGGTAAGGACTAGGCAATGGGAGTAAGGTGACTTGACCAGGGTCACACAATGAAGAAGTGTCTGAGGCCAGATTTGATCCCAGAATCTCTCACCTCTAGGCCTGCCTACCAATCTACTGAGCTACCACTTAGCTGCCCCCTAAAAGAAACTTTAGAAAATTATTTGTTTATTTTTAAATATTTTTTTCATGGTTACATGATTCATGTTCTCTCACTCTCCTCTTCTTGGAGCTGACAAGCAATTCCACTGGGTTATACATGTATTATCACTCAAATCCCATTTCCATATTATTCATTTTTATAATAGAATAATCTTTTAAAATCAAAACCCCAAATCCTATACCCATATAAACAAATGATAGATAAAATCATGTTTTTCTTCTGTGTTTCTACTCCCACAGTTTTCTTAAGAGAGACTTTTTATAAATAAGCCCTTTGGCAGAGAAAACTGGTCCCCTGACTTCCACAGAGTATTAGACCATTGAGTTATCATCTCAAGGTCCCTCAGGTCCCATGTGGTCAGGAACATCATATCTGTTTAGTCCTATTTAATCCCTATTTCTAGAACCTTTCTAGAGAAATAAGGAAGCCCTACCCTTGGGGAAATTGAGTGTATCTTCTTCCTCTCCAACCATAGATATAGAGCTGGGGAAGGATAAGGGTCAAGAGGGGCAGCTGGGGCTGACCCTCCTTGGTTGGGAGGGAAAATAAGACCCAAGAGAGAGGAGATTATTGCTTCTAAATTCATCTCTCTTATTCTCTTAGGCAAAAGGGGAGTGAGATGGAAGCTATCTGGAAGACTGATTTATGTAGCACCAGTTATCCAGTAAAAAAGAAGACTCCAGCAGGTGTTATCTGGCCCCCAATGGGTGGGACTCCAGATATTCCTCGGATGCTAGAGTTGGATGTTCATTCTACCTACCACAAATGCCTGAAATCCCTAAGAACAAGGTGAGACTCAACAGGGTGGAGGGCTACAAATTAATGTAGAATATAAGAGTGGTCAGCTTGAGCAAGGTCAAGACCCAGAATTCAGTAATTCCATTAAAGAAAGCCAAAAGAATTTTCTTTTGTTCTTTAAACCTTTCATAACTCATGTGATATACTGAATGGAGCTGGTGTTGGTTTCTGTTTGCTATCATTTACTCATTTGAATGTGAAATTGGTTGTCCGTGAATATTTTAGGTCTTTAGAACAGCATAAATAGAACTTTTGGCTCCATTATTCACAATATAGTTTGTTGTTGTTTTTTAAAACCCTTACCTTCCATCTTGGAATCAATACTGGTAATTGGCTCCAAGGCAGAAGAGTGGTAAGGAGTAGGCAATGGGAGTTAAGTGACTTGCCCAGGGTCATACAGCTGGGAAGTGTCTGAGGCCAGATTTGAACCCAGGACCTCCCATCTCTAGGCCTGGCTCTCAATCCACTGAGCTACCCAGCTACCCCCACAATATAATGTTTTTTAACCCTTTGTACTTACTTAATCGTGCCTGATAGAGAGCTTGGGTGGAGGGGAAGGGTGTGTTGGGCAAAGGAGGATTATATAGGTCTAGACCTAGTCTGCGCCTATGACTTACTTCATCATGGTGTGGAAATTGCTTCCACCACAGTATATTGGCAGCTCATCTGTCACTTACTGACTTGCCTTCAGCAGTTAGAGATTCAGGGACTTGCCTAACATCACACTAATATGTGTCAGAGGCAGAACTTGAAACCAGGTATACTTGACTCCCAGGCTAACCCTTTAGCCACTATCTATATCTAATTAATGTTTTTTTTTACTTTTACCTTTACTTCCTGTCCTAATAACAACTCTAAGTCAGAAGAGTGAAGACTTGTTCAGTCACACAGCTAGAAAGTGTCTGAGGGCAGATTTGAACCTGGGACCTCGAGGCTCTGGCCCCAGATCTCTATCTACTAAACAGCCCAGCTGTCCTGCTTAGTATCAGTTGTAAGACAGAAAGATGATATGGGCTAGGCAACTGGGGTTAAATGACTTGCTTAGAAGTTGCTTACTTCCTGTCCTAATAACAACTCTAAGATAGAAGGGTGAAGACTTGCCCAAAGTCACCCATCTTAGAAATGTCTGAGGACAGACTTGAATCCAGGTCTTCCCAACTCCTGATCTGGCTCTCTATCCACTGTGCTACCTAGCTACTCCTATCTGATGGCTTTCCCAGAGAGCATCTAAGCCATCTGAGGAGTGGGCCTATAAACTGTCTTTAGTGCTTCTGTTCCCTCGCTGCTTCTAGAAGGTGGGAGGGTTTAAGTTGGCCAATGGTACCTTTCTTCCTAGCCTGAGCTCTGAGAAGTCATTTGGTTTTCCCAAAGGGAAAACTGGTTTTCTTTCAACCTCAACTGTTTGTGCCAATTTTTTTGGGGTGTGTGGAAAATTTCAAGCTGCCCCAATCATAGGTATCACATAAATCAATGTGTGTGTGTATATGTGTGTGTGTGCATATAAAACCCTTGTTGGATCAATTTTTAAAATATGATTTTTATTTTATTTTAAAAAATATTTTTCCATGGTTACGTGGTTCCTGCTGTCTCCCTTCCTTCTTCTCTCCCACTCCTGGAGCTGATGAGCAATTCCCCTGGGTTATACACGTATTATCACTCAATACATAGTTCCATAGTATTCATTTTTGTATTAGTCATCTTTCAATGGGTGCCGCTGGGTAATGTTTTCCCATGTAGCAGGTGTAATTTAACAGGAAAAGGATGCTACTGGTCAAAGGAGTGTGATGCCTCATGAGGAGTCTGTTAGGTCAGGGGAACCTTCCGGTGTTCCTCAGATCATTCCCCAGAAGGCAGGTTCTGCTTTATTCCTTGTTTTGATGCCACACTCATGGACAAAGCCACAGATGGGTGAGAGCAAACCACATGGAAGGGAAAGAGCCCCAGTTACATGCGGGCTTGTGCACAAGTAGCCACCAGCAAACAAATCTAAGATTAGAAAATTCTAGGAAATAGGAAACCAGATGGGAAGTGTGCAAAAGTGATTGGGTGAATGAATAGGCAAGAGGAAGAAGGGAAAAGCTGAGGAGGAGAGCATCTGTTCTCTTGGCCGCCTCCACCGATTGCATTTCTGTTTCCCATCCCATTTCGACCTTCCTCCCCAGCCTTCCTCTTTCATTTACCCGACCTCTTTGTCACACTTCTTTTCATTAGCCTCCACATCTACTTTTGACTTTGGGGAATCACCTGGTCAGCAGAATAGCCACAGATAGAATAGCTGCCCTTATGGCATATTTTTGGCAGGAATTTGGCAGATTAGTTTTCATGTCCAGACTAAATGCCATTGTAAACCCGACTCCTAGGGGGTGAGTCAGAAGGAGTCAAGTGGGCGACAGAGAGCTCCTTTTTTAATTTTTTTTCAGTTAGATGTAGAAACAATTTTTAAAAAACTATTACCTTCTGTCTCGGAATCAATATGGTGTATTGGTTCTAATGCAGAAGAATGGTAAAGGGTAGGCAATGGGAGTTACACAGCTGGAAAGAGTCTGATGCCCAAACTGCACCCAGGACCTTCTGTGCCGAGAGCCTGGTTCTCAATCCACTGAGCCATGTAGCTAGAAACCTTTTTTTGACAATTGTTTTTTGACGTTTTAGAATTCAGATTTTCTCCCTCACTCTACCTCCCTGAGGCAGTAAATAGTGTGATATGGGTTATACCCAGGCTCTCATGGAACACCTATTTCCGTACGGCTCATGCCATGATAGAAGACACATATCCCCCAGCCACTAGAAATCTCATGAAGGAAATCCAGTGGGAGATGGTGCTCTTTGATCTGCACCCAGATTCCCACAGTTCCTTCTTTGGCTGTGGATAGATAGCATTTTTCTTCATGAGTCCTTCTGGTTCTCTTGGAGATTTGCGTTGCTGATAATGGTTTGGTCCTTCCCCAGCTGATCAACATACAATATTTCTGTTACTGTAAACATTGCTTTCCTGGTTCTGGAGAGCTCTAATTTTTAAAGCACATCATGCTCTCCCTAAGTGGACTTCTCCAAGGCCTTTTTGGAAGCTGTATTTACTCTTTCAGATCACCAGGCACTTTCAAAAGAAAATCCATCTTTGACCCCGACCATGGACTCATTCATGAGGAGTCAACTGAATCAATATCAGAAATCTGAACTAAGAAAAGAATATGGATAGAGATTTTGAACAGTGTTTGAGAGACGCCTCCTCCTCCTCCTCCTCCTCCTCCCTCTGCCCCATCCCCTCGGATCTCCATGCCTCCTTGAACTCCAACTTGTATGTACTTAGAATAAAATAGACTTTTGCTCTTTTCTTCATCTCTTCACTGATGCTCGCACTTCCCCCAATTCAGTTTTAAAAACAAAGGCGGTGAGTATTATAGTTGCCTAGTGACCATTACAGAGTCTTTAGAGGTACTGGTTTAGGAATTGTCTAAGGAGTACCCAAGTGATTGTTTCCATCTTCTGAGAATTCACACTGTTATTGCAGGCGTGATCTAAAGCATGAGCAATAGTAAAGGGAGAGGTTATAAGCACAGTTCCTGTGCACTGTGTCTCTGCCTAAATACTTTAATATTTTGCTTTAAAAATAGATGAATGAATGATTCAAACACTAAGTATGATAGACGGTGAACTATTCATAGGACGAGGATGAATCCCTCACTAGGATAGAGAGCGGGAAGTACACAGATGATGTAGTGGTGGGAATTCTTGGGCCCAAATGGGGTTGGGTCAGGAAGGTTATCAACAGCAATCATCTGACCAGCCCAGGAAGGTTTCCTGGGGCAACTTGCTTCCTTTTTCTGGTTCTAGGTTACAATATCTTTCTTTGTTTCTTTGTTGTTGGATTGGTTTTTGTTTGTTTGTTTTTTGTTTTTAAAGCTTAATGGATACTAAGTATCAGTTCCAAGGCAGAAAAGTGGTTGGTGATTTGGCAATTAGAGTTGTGACTTGTCCAAGGTCACATAGAAAGTGTTCAACACTGGATTTGAACCCAGATTCTCCCAACTCCAGACCTGGCATTCTATTCACTGAGATTTCCTTATCTTTCTGCCCATGCTTCCTGCAAAATCAAAATCCTCCAACATATCTTCCATGAGTTCCACTTATTTTGATCACAACTTCCTTTTTTGTATCCTCAGCCTGTTAGCCTCAGTTTGTATGTAGCTCTGCATACCTCGTTACATATTTATTTCAAGTGCCCTCATGGAATCCTTATGAGCTCACAGAATTTAGAGCTGCAAGGTAAGTTAGAGAAACTCAGAAAAGGTGTTTGAAACCTGTCTCTTCTAATTCTGTATCTATAGTTCTTTTTAAACATTTTATTTTACTTTATTTATTTTAAACCCTTACTTTCTGTTTTTAAAAATATGTATTTATTTAGTTAAACAAAGAAATAGTTTTTGACAGTTGTGTTTTAGGATTGAGATTTTCTCCTTCTCTCTCTTCCCCTGTCCCAAAGGTAGCAAATAGTCTGATACAGGTTATATCAGTGCTTTCAGGCAATTCATATTTCCATGGTGCTCAAGTCGGTGCCAAGTACCTGTTCCAAGGCAGAAGAGAGGGAAGGGCAAGGCAAGGGGGTTAAGTGACTTGCTTGGGAAGTATTTGTGGTCACATTTGAACTCAGGATCTCTCACCTCCAGGCCTGGCACTTTATCCACCGAGGCACCCAGCTGCCTGCATATCCAGGGTTCTTCACAATAAACCCCCTGCCAAATCTCAGGGTTCCTCCTGCCTTCTTTCCTGAAATATGTCAGTGGCTAGTTATAGACTCTATAAACAAATGTTATATGTCCTGTCCAATTTGTCAGTTCTTCCAGGACCCATTTATTTACCTTTGAGACTCCTCCAATACAATGCAGGGCACTTTGTGGAGTAGGAACTTAATGAATGCTGATCAAAATGTAAGCAAAAAAGGATCCCTAAAAGGAGACTGAATTTGAAGTAAATGAAAAATCATAGGGGTCCTCCTCACATGGAGGCAGGAGACTCATTCACTCAATAAGCATCTGCTATGAGCCTGTCATAATGCGAAGTGCTGGGAATTATAAAAAAGGGACCAGTTACTGACCTCTGAACTTATATTCTATACAGAAGAAACAATGGCTATGTGAAAAAGTAAATACAAAATATGCATGTGTAGGGGAGAATAGGCTTTTGGTAGAAAGTGGGACTTATTGGCAACCAGGTGGCTCAGTGATTGAAAGCCAGGTTTGTAGATGGGAGGTCCTGGGTTCAAATCTGGTCTTAGATGCTTCCTAGATGTGTGACCTTGGGCAAGTCACTTAACCCACTTCTACCACCCCCCACCCTCAATCACCTAGCTCTTACCACTCTTCTACCTTGGAACCAATACATAGTTTTGATTCTAAGATGGAAGATAAGGGTATTCTTTTTTTTTTAAGAAAAAAAAAACTGGTATTTAAGCTGAGTTTGAGGCACCTAGGTGGTACTGTGTAAAGAGTGCAAGGCCAGGAGTCCGGAAGCCTGGGTTCAAATCTGTCCTTAAATACTTCTACCTGTAGGACCCTGGGTATGTCACTTAACTCTATTTTGCTTCAGTTTCCTCATCTGTAAAAATGAGCTGCAGAAGGAAATGACAACCCACACTAGAATCTTTGCCAAGAAAATCTCAAATGGGGTCACGAAGAGTTAACACAACTGAACAAGAACAACAACAAAGCTGAGTTTGGAAGAAAGCTAGGCATTCTGTTTGGCATGTGAAGAATAGGCTGTGCAAAGACAAGGAGATGGGAGATAGAATTTTTGTATACAGGAGGGTGGGGTTGAGGGAATAACAAAAAAGACCAATTTGGCTGGAGCGGGAAGAACACTGGGAAATCAGCCTGAAAAAATGGGGTTTTGCAGAGGGAAGAGGTAGCCACCAGAGCTCCTTATGCAAGGATGGATCATATAGAGGAATGTTCTAAAAGTAGGAAGACCAATTAAGAAGCTGTTGTAATAGTCTAGGCCAGATTTAAGAGGGTCCGAATTTAGGGTGGTAGAATAATGTGAGTAGAGAGAAGGGTTTGTATATGAGAGAAATGATTGACAAGATTTGGAAATTGATTAAATATGATGGGGTGAGAGTGGCGAGTTGAGGATGGCTCCAAAGTGCAGTGCTTGGGAAACGAGGAAGAGAAAAGCATTTTTTTTGTGGGGTGGGGTAAAAGAATTATGAATTCTGTTTCATATGTGTTACAGACATTGTCAGACATGGTCATTGAGATGGATGTTTTTGCTGGGTTGCTTTTCTTTTTATAAGGGAGAGTTCAATATGGAGGGAATGAAGAGGAGAACATTTCTAGAACTGATGTGCTAGAAAAACAAAAACCCCAATAAAACTGATTTGTAAAAATGCTTCTATAATCAAATTAAATAGTTACCTGTTGAGTGGCTGATCTCATTACCCCTTTCTTTCCATTTTAAATTTCATTCCCATCTTTTTTCTCTCTCCCCTTACCTCTATTTCCACTTCAGTGATGTATCTGAGAGGTCCATGATTTTCCCTTCTCCTACTCTTCTCACCTTTCCCTATCCCCACTCTTATCATTTCAAGCATTCATTTCTACTCTCCAGTATTATCTCAAGGAATCTTTGACACTCAATATTTGCCACCTTGCTTACCATGTCCTCAGAAACCCATTTGCAATTTAGACTCCAGCTTTCCTAGTGTAACCAAATAGCTTACCAGCTACCAGTGCCAATGTACAGGATTGCAAGAGAAATAACAATAGAAAGAATTCTGAATGTGGTTGGTGGTTATCCTGGTTCTTTCTAACTAGCTCTGTGACCGTTGAAAAACAACCCCAGTTGCCTAGTCTTTACTGCTCTTCTGCCTTGGAGCCAGTATTTGGTAGACAAGGGCTTAAAAAATAATCTCATTACCTCAGTTTCTTAGTCTGCAAAACAGTAATAATACCTGTTCAACAAATGGATTATTGTATTTTAATGTCTCTAAAGCACAATTTAAATATGGAAAAGGTTTAGCCATACTTCCTAACTGGAGAGAGCAGAGCTAGACAACTGCTTCAACATGGATATGGATTGATGGAGAGACTTGTTCGGCCTTTTTTTTCAAAAAGGACCAATGATATCATGAAGATGATAGTTTGACTTGAGTGCGAGTTGGACTTAAGGGAAGCAGAGTTTCACAAAGTTGTTGGCCTGTCTCTTCCAGAGCCATGGAAGTCCAGTGGCAGAACAAAAGTCATGACTGATGATGGTCTGGGATTTGTATTTGGGCAGACGTGTGGGGCAACCTTGACAGTGCAGATGCCATGTGAATTGAAAGTAGTGTGCCCAGAAATATTGAAGATGAGAGAAACCGAAGACCTGAGGGAAAGAATGACAACTGGCATGCTAATTGATGCTAGTTTTATGATAGGAACCCTTGGGGAATTTGAGTAGTACCCCTTTTTAGTGCTAGAGTGACAGGAACGGGTAGGGGGGCTAAGCCAGACCCTGTAGCAGAATTTCCAAGACCCTGAAGGATTGATCCTGTGTTCCCATTAGCCCATGCAGATGTGACTACAAGAATCACCAAAGTTTCCAAAGTATTCTAAGTTGGTCATGAACTATCTGAGCCTCAGGAGTCAAATGCCTGTCAGCTGTCACATGGTTAGTTGTTAGCAGAGCCAGAACCTGACCATAGTTCCCAGGTTCCTTATATAGTCCTCCTTTTCGACATATCTCAAAGATGTACTGCTCAGGTAACCAGGAAAAGAAATCCAACCTGGACCAGGAAAGTGAAACACAAAAGATAGAGGAACTGTTCTATATCATACAGTCAAATGAAGTCATCCACATGGGGAACAAGGGATGCTTTGATTGGCAGCTTTTAAAATTGAGGCAGGAAGAAGGGAATAAAAAAAGGCCCTGTTTTACTCTGCTGTTTATTTCATATGTGTGTGACCTGTGGGTAATTCATCTCTCTCTGGATTTGAGCATCCTCATTTGTCTAATAAAGTTGGGGCTTGTTGATCTCTAAGGTCCCTTCTGACTTCTAAATCTATGATCCTATGGATAAGAAAGAGGAGAGGGAAGGAGGATCTTTGCCCAAGGCAGACTGGGAGTCTTTCCTATAGATTTGTCTCCTAAACTAGACTTATCTACACCTAGTGTGGACCCCCACAAATTCTAACCTTTGGCTTTTGCTGTATTCAGCAAAACTGGCCTGAGAGCATGCTGCTGTCATGAAGATTTTGCTATGTGAAGATATAGAGGGAGGTGCAAGAATGAGGGGAGGGATCCCTTCCTGAGGTCATAGTCACCAGATGAGACAACCAGCTCCATGGGAAGGAGGGGTAATGATGGCAAAGAAGGAGGCTGTGGAGCCCCATGCTGCAGTCAAAATAGTTTTCCTTCTATTTAGTGTATTTCTTTTCTGGAGAAGCAGTGTGTTATATTTGGGAGCTCTGCCCAAAGATTTGGAGACGAGAGAATCTATTGGAAATCCCACTAGGTGGAAATCTCTCAACCTGTGTAACCTTGGACTAGTCACTTCTTCTCTGAGCCTTAGTTTCCTTATCTAGAAAAGAAGACGTTTGGAATAAGAATCAATTCCTAATTTCCAGTGCATATTAGCTGGGTGACCTAACTTCTTTGAATCTCAGTTTCCTCATCTGCAAAGTGGGGATAATAATATTCTCACTACATATCTCATATGGCTACTGTGCTGAAAGCTGTTGTAAATCCTACATTGAACTATTAGGAATGGGAGCTATTATTAGTTAAATGCCCATTAGCCTTTATATTTCTTTTGAGAGTGTGAATGCCATTTGAATGCCAACAACAACTCCTTCACAAAAAATTGACTGGTCAGTATGCCTCTGGCCTCTCTATCTTGTCCTTGTTTGGGCTGTGACAATGGGGAAACTACAACGAGGGAACTAAAGTGTCCACACAAAATCCCTTGCCCTAGGTGAGGCCTAGATGACCTCAAAGTTGCTGCTCAGCTCTAATGATTTAGTAAAGGCAGCAAGGTAGAGTGGGGCAAAAACAAAAAAACCACTTGATTTTAATCCCATCTGCACTATGCTATGTGACATTTTAGCCAAGTCACTTCAACTTCAGGTCCCTCATCTGTAAAATGAGATACAGAACAGAAGATTTCAAAGGATCCTTCCAGGTCTAACTCCGATTGATGATTGCTCCTGGAAGAGAGGTCTGCCTTACCACAAAGAACCACATAGAGGCAGCAAAGTGCCACATTATACTAAAAGAAAACTGGTGAGAGGCAGGGGCTCAGAGACCGCCACATCCAAAGAGAATTGGGAATGAACTCATTTTATTTGTAGCTTAAGAGCTGAGACTACTGGAAAGATGAACATATTTTAAGGGCAGTGGGGCTTAGCCCAAGAAGAGCTAATGGACTTTTCTTAATCCTCTTTTTAAAAAAATTCTTTACATTCTCTAGATCTCAAACTGTACCACATAAAGCAGCAATCATCAAAACAATCTGGTACTAGCTAAGAAATAGAATGATAGATCAATGGAGTCAATTAAATATACATTATATAGAGGTAAATTACCCTAGCAATCTAGTGTTTGATAAGCCCAAAGATCTTAGCTTTTGTGATAGGAACAACTCTTTAACAAACACTGCTAGGAAAATTGGAAAACAGAATGGCAGAAGGTAGGAAAAGACCAATATCTCACAAGATAAGGCCAAAATGGAGATGACTTAGACAGAGTGGTACCATAATTAAATTAAGGGAACACAGAATAGTTTACATGACAAAGAAGGGGAAAATGTGTGACTAAACGAGAGAATTATAAGATGTAAAAGGAATAATTTTGATTATATTAAATTAAAATTCAAAATATTAAAGTAAAAAGCTTCTGGACAAACAAAACCAAGGTAACCAAGATTAAAAGGGAATAAACAAACTAGGAAAAAATTTTTATAACAGATTTCTCTGATAAAGGTTTCATTTCTCAAACTTAAAAGAAAATTAAGTCAAATTTATAAGAATACAAACCATTTACCAATTGTCAAATGGTCAAAGGATATGAACAAGTAATTTTCAGAGGAAGAAATAAAAGTCATCAATAATCATATGAAAAAATGTTCTAAATTACTCTTGATTAGAGAAATACAAATTAAGACAATGCTGAGGTACCACCTCACACCTATCAGATTGGCCAAAATGGCAGTAAATAAAAGTGGTAAATGTTAGAGTGGATAGGGCAAAATTGGGACACTAATGTGTTGTTGGTGGAGTTGTGAACTGATCCAACCATTCTGGAGGGCAATTTGGAACTACACCCTAAAGCAGCGGTTCTCAACCTCTCAATTTGTAGCAATGAGAATACATAATGCACATCAGGTATTTATATTCTGAATCATAACTGGAGCAAAATTACAGTTTTGAAGTCGCCACCAAAATCATTTTTTGGTTTGGGGTCACTGCAACATGAGGAACTGTATTGCGGGGTCATGGCATTAGAAAGGTTGAGAATCACTGCCCTAAAGGCCATAAAACTGTGCATATAATTTCATCTGGTAATACCACTACTAGGTCTGTAGCCCAAAGAGATCATAAAAAAAGGGAAAAGGACCTACTTGTACAAAAATATTTATAGCAGCTCTTTTTGTGGAGGCAAAGAATTGGAAATTGAGGGATGGCCATCCATTGGGGAATGGCTAAACAAATCATGATACACACTGGTGATGGAATACTATTGTGCTAGAAGGAAGTTGATTTCAGAAAAAGCTGGAAAGATCTGTGGGAACTGATGCAAATTGATATAATTTACTTCCCTTACTTTCTTATTTATTTTTTGGTTCAATTTATCTCATTCTGAAAGGGGAAGGTTGAGATCCCCCACTAGAATGGTCTTGCTATCTATTTCCTCCTTGGGCTCCTTTAATTTTTCCTTTAGAAATCTAGATGCTATTCCATTTGGTGTATAAATGTTTAGTAATGATATTACTTCATTGTTTATTGTACCCTTTAGCAAAATGTAATTTCCTTCCTTATCGCTTTTAATCAGATCAATTTCTACTTTGGCTTTGTCTGGTATCATGATTGCTACTCCTGCTTTTTTTACTTTAGATAATGCATAATAAATTCTGCTCTAGTCTTGAATCTCTGTGTGTCACCCTGCCTCAAATGTGTTTCTTGTAAACAACATATAGCAGTAGAATTCTGTTTTTTAATCCACTCTGCTATCTGCTTCCATTTTATGGGTGAGGGTCGATTTTGGGTGAGGGTGCATTTTATAGCACCAAGGACTTTATTGGCAAGGACTTTGTTTTCTGCATCTTCATATCAAGACCCACTGAGGTGAAGAGACTTACCCATGGTTAGTTTAAGGATGACACCTGTCTCTGAAATAAAGTAGCTATATGTAGTATATATGCTATAGAAGTATAGTCAAGTCACCTCTCTAAGACCCTCAATTATAGATGAGTTGCTGATCTACATGGTCTAATGAATTTCCACCCAGGGATTGCTCCATATGAAAGAAATCGCTGGTCCTCTACCCTATTCATATTCATATTATGCAATATGGGAAATATAAGGAGTCTTTTCTGCTTTCAAAGAGCTTGCACTCTAGCTGGAGTTACATAACATTCACATGTAAGCCAATAACTGATCAAGAAGTGTGAATCATTGAGAAGTTGAGAGGGCTTCTAGCTATAATTTAAGAAAGCTTCTCATATGTGGAAGGTTAGGTATAGAAGGATAGGGAGGATTTAGATAGGAGGTAAATAGGTATTTCTAGTAGGAGGGACAGTATAAACCCAGTCAGAGGAGCAACAGTGAACCTAGCCATTGGAGAGGCACATTTGATTAAGAGCTTGAATAGAGGCAATATTTGCCATGTGAACTGGCTAGTTTTTCTTTTTTCTTAAAATTGTCCTCTAGACTTAATTAGTTGAGGGCTCTGATAGGCAGGGTTGCTTTCCCTCAAGCTTGTCTGAGAGTATCTATATAACCAACACAGAAGCAGAGAAACTGTGTTTAGGTAAATCAATGCTACATCCTTACTTGAGTTCTCTCATGCTCCCCTCCTTTCTTAAAAAAAAAAAAAAAAACTTTACCTTCTGTCTTAGAATCAATACTGTACATTTGTTCCAAGGCAGATGAGCAGCAAGGGCTAGGCAATGGAGGTTAAGTGACTTGGTCAAGGTCACACAGCTAGAAAGTGGCTGGGGTATCATTTGAATCCAGGACCTCTCATCTCCAGGCCTGATTCTCATGCCACTGAGCCACTTAGCTGCTCCCAATCTCTGTGCTTTTAATACTGTTGATCACTACTACCTTCTAGAATACTCTCTCCCTTGAGTACCATTCTATAATCTTGCTCTCTCCTGGCTCTCCTGTTTGATGGCTCTTTTTCTATCTCTCTTCCCAGTTCATTATTCATCTAATGTCCCCTAAACATGGTTGTTCCTCAAGGGTGAAGAGAAGTTAAACTAGGATAAAAACCAAGAAAAGGCCATCATGTTTAGTAATTAAGAGATCCTTGGTAACCTGGGAGGGAGCAGTTTCAATTGAGTGATGGGGTCAAGACCAAAAAGGATTAAAAAATGAGTAGTAACTGGTGAGGAAATAGAGGCAAAGCAAATTCTTTCTAGGAGTCTGGTTTCAAAAACCAATTACCTTTCCAGGCAACCAACCAGGTTAACAAACCCAGAGTGCTCCAACTCTTCATTCTTCCTCCTCATTCTTACCTGCAATAAAGTTGCCAAATCTTGTCAATTCTACTTTTACAGCATCTCTCCACTCATATCACAATTTCCTTTGTTCAAGTTCTCATAATTTCTCACCTGCGCTATTAAAATGGGCTCTTCATTGTCTCCTAGTTTTCTATTCTCTCCTCTCTCCATGCCACTCCCTTGCTTGGAAAGCTTCAATAATTCCCTAAGGTCTCTAAGATAAAATATAAACTCAATTCGGGGCACTTAAAGACCTTCACAACCTGACTCCAGTCTTTCCTGTCTGTTTTCACATAACTTACTCTTACACACTCTACATTCCAGCCAATTTGACTACTTGTGGAGGTCATTAAGTGCCAGATCAAGGAGATCATATCTTATCCTATTTTTGAGCAAGTCAGACTTTGCTTCAGAAAGATTATTTTGGCAACTACGAATAAGATGTATTGAAGTGGGAACAGTTTAGAACCAGGGAGGTTAATTAAGAAGCTATTATTATAGTAGTTCAGGCTAGAGGTGATGGGGACATAAATGTGAGTTGTGCCAGATGACAGATGCTAGAGATATGGGGGTGGATCTGACAATATTTGGTAACTATCTAGATGGAGGGATGAAAACAAGAATTTTTCAAGAATTATTCCAAAGTTAGACACCTTATTAACATGAGAGATGATCGTATCCCTCTCACATTCTATCAAAAAGGCATGAAACAATTGTTCAACATCCTTATTAGAAGGATCAAAATGAAAGAATATATCAACCATCTTTTTTGTTACCAGGATAGGTTCCTCTTCATAACGAGGAACATCTCATTTAAATTCTTTAATATCCTAGAGTGTGAAAGGTCTATGTTGTCTTAATGTTAAGATATCCCCATTTGGTGCTAATGTGGGCACTTCCTTAAGGAGAAAAGATGTTCAAAGGATTTGGTCAGTGGTTGTGGTTTTAAAGGAGGTGTTTGTGTGGATACTGAGGTACTACAGGTAGGAACCTGTACGGTAGGAGGATGAGGGTTTCTTGGAGCTGAGATTGATTGTTGGGTGGGAGAAGGGCATTGGGAAGAGCAGGGGAGGGAGGTTTAGCCAGGAGTTGCTCAATACAAGAGAGGAGGTTTTCTACCCAAGACATATGAGAAGAGTACATCTCTATTTCAGGAGAAAAAGGATATTCCTCTCTGAGTAGTTCAGGAACAGGCTCGCAAAAATTTGAATTAGACATTTGAATGGGATCCTCATTTTCCACTGGATCATGTAAAGAGTACTTGAAATTTTCCAATTGAATTTGTACTGCTGCTTGTATTTTTGCTTGCATTTTCTGATTTGCAGCCTTTTGTGTCTTAATATTAATAGTTAGGAAAAGATTTCCTATCTGCATTAGGAAAAGGAGGCATTTGGAAACCGTAAAGATTTCCAATTTGGCAAAAGCCAAAAGGCTTTCTTGTAGAAAAGTGATCATGTTGTGTGGCTTTTATTCTCTACAATGATATAGCATGGCTCTATTGGATGTTTTTTTAGTTGCTATATGTATATATATGTTTTTTTTTATTGGCGCTGCCCTCAGGTGGCAGAAAGGTAGCACTGCAGCTCAGCAGAAAAAGGAGAAAAAATACTGAGTGCTTAATACAAGCCTCTAGTGGCAGGGGTGAGGAGGTTTAAGTTAAGGATTATGGGCTGATTTTAGAGCTGAGGACTCCTCCTAGCTGGAGTGGGAAATGGCAGGGCAAGGTCCAGCCTCACTCATGACTCCAGGGGTTCCCGACAGGTGGCAAACAATCAGTCAAGAAAATAACAAACAAAAGACAGCTGTATATTTTACAGCAATGGGCATGCTTTGCGTCTGATAGCTGTTCCGCCATTCCCAGGTCTAGTGTTTATTTTTATACCCATTTTTTGAGCATACAAATACATTACCTAACACATGTCTAAATAGAGATAATTGGAAAAGTGATACATTAACTTTTAACAAATCACTTGGTTAACATTCTATATTCTTGTATTGTAATTATAGATTCTTGACATTTATTCAAGATAAATTATTTTGTCACAGGTGGCTTAATTTTCTCATCACCCTATGAGGAGCTTGAGCTTACAAACAATCAAGGAAATTTGCTTATTATTTTTAATAAAAGGAATAATCAATCACAAGTTCTTAAAGACAATTCAACAATTATATCATTGAGGTTGAGAGGTACTGGGAACACAATTCAGATTTAATATTAGACTATTAATATTAGACTGATCATTTTTCAGGGTTTACTAGGGAGTTTCTCAAGGGGAAGAATCAAGTCACTGAGGCATGAAGCTTGGTGTACCTATACACTTTGTATGGGCCTTTATGAGAATAAAGTGTGGGTGGGATCTGTGATCTGTGAGTGGGATCTGTGAGTGGGAAAATCCTGGACTTGGTTTGTAGCTACGGTTTTAGTGGGACTTATGTACCCAAGTAAAAGTTAAGCCATGGTAGTCTTTTGGGATTGGGATTGAGGGTCTGATCTTTTGGTGATGTTTTAGAGAAATAAGAGTACAGGTATTTTGCTTTTGTATTATTCCTTCTGAGGTTAGGGGTAATACTAATCATATCAAATCCATAGGTAAGGATGTTAATGAGAGAGGTTATGCAAAGGTGATTGAGTGGGCAATCACATCTTGCCAAGGGCCACTCTGGGGCCTCATTAGCTACCATGAGTGACTTTGTCAAGGCATTGTGGCCTGATGGCTCCCAGCAGGGAAGAGGTTTTTTTTCTTTTTTTCTTGCTAAGAGAGAGTATAGGAAGCTGGGTGGGGTGTTTTGGAAAAGGATTTAGTTAGGAGAGAGGACCAGTACCCCCGTGAAAAGGGAAAATGGATCATCCTCTCCTGGGCTGGGGTTTGGGGCAGGGAGTTTAAAACTTACCAGTAGTAGCAACAGCAAGCAGCAGTAACAGCAGAAGGAGTTGGCAGAAAAAACCTCTGTGAAAGAGAGGGTCTCCTGGTGGGCAGCTATAGGTAATGAGCCTGAGAAAGCTTTGAAGAGTTTCTTGGAGGGAGAAGGGAGAAGGAAAAGGGGAGAGCAAAGAGGGAAAACCACAGCAGGTGAAGAAATCTGGTTCCTCTAGTTCTGAAATCCCTTTGTGGTTGCCAAAAATTTGTAGGAGTAAAAATTAATAAATAGTTCTATTATTTAAAAATGTAGGATTTTAAAATAATATGCCACAAGAGAAGAAAAAAAGAAAAAGGGTTCTTTCAGTCAAGTGAGCAGAGCAAAGAGAGCCAGAGACTCACACCTGTAGCACTTTACCAAAAGCACAAGTTCCCCTCCACAAAAAAAGCCCTGCAGCGTGGGTCGTGGGTCTCAGCCAATTTATCTCCCAAGCATCCTTATGTACAATGAGGATGTAACTTAAAAGGATTCTGGGAATGTAGCTTAGGTGTGCCAAATTTTCCATCTACACAATAACTAGAGAATAGTGGTACTCTCAATTCAAGTAGAAAATCTGGAGGAAAGGAAGGTATAAGGGGAAGAAAATGAAATTTATTCTGTTCTACAGGCAGTTGTCAACCTGTGAGTGAAACTGAGGAGAGATTTTAGGACTGGATAAATAGATTTAGGAGTCATATTGATAGCATGTAATCTTGGAGTAAAGTACCTTTGTGTCCTACTTCAAAAAGAAACTGAGGTCATCCCCCAACACCTCCACCTTTTCTAATCCACACCTTAAAACTCGTTTGGGGCAGATAAATGGTTTAGTGAACAGAGAGCCAGGAGATGGGAGATCTTGGGTTCAAATTTGGCCTCAGCTACTTTCTACCTGTGTGACCCTGGACAAGTCACTGAACCCCTACTGCCTAGCTCTTACTGCTCTTTTGCTTTGGAATCAATACTTAATATTAAGGTAAGGGTTAAAAAAAAACAACAAACCTCTTTGATATGATCTTTTTTATCCTAGTCTCCTAAGAAAAGAGTAGTCTTTGTGTCCTTGAACCCATTCCTTTCCATGTCCTTGATAATTCTCTCTCTCACTGTCTTCCCTTCTCCCTCTCATCTAATAACTCCTCTACCCAGTTATCCTCCATTTAAAAAAAATCATTTGACTCTACCGTATCCTCAAGCTACTGGCCTATAGTTCTTTTCTTTTTTAATTATACTCTCAAAAAAATTAATTAAACTCTCAAACACACAAGCATTTACCAGGTGTCTACCACATTGATTGTCTGACTTTCTGTTCATGGCCCAATATGCTTTGCCTTAAGGAATACATGGCATACTGAATATTTAAGCCAGTTATACTATGAGAGGGTTGATAGGTCCATACATGTACAGTTTCCCTTTAATAAGAACTGATTGGTTGCATTTTTTCTTTGTAAGTTCAAAATCTGACATTGTATAATAGATGTTTTGTTTATTTTATTTTGCCTTTTTAAATAACATTTTAAGCATCATACTCCCTGCTTTCTAAATTTATATTTGCATATCTAGGTTTGTAGATTAGGTCCCCAGCAAGATAATTACTGCCTTCAATGCTAGGGTACCCTGTGGGCCTGGGCTCCTATTACTATAATTCATAAGCCCTTATTAGTATGCTTCCCATTAATGATCAGCCATTAGACACAATTTTCTTTTAGTAAGATGGCATACTCAGAACCAGAACTATAAAATATCCCTTCTCTAGGACATACAGGTAACACATAGCATTGGGCTTAGAAATCAGTGGGCACAGACTTAAAAGCATCATAGTAGTGGGACACACATAGGAAACATACATATTTAAGACCTTATGTGTTCTCAGATACTACCAGGCCTAAAAGCCCTTTTTCTCATATAGCGTCCTCACAGAGCTTTTCCTAGGCACAATCTTGACTGGATTCCTCATTTGAGTTACTAGGTTCTTCTTTTGACTCCTTGACTCCCAATTCCTAGGGCCAGCTCTCTTTTGAGTCTCTAGCTGATCTTCTTGGCTGCCAGGGATAACAATTCTTGAAGTTATTTCCAAATTGATTTTTTTTAAACCTTACCTCCTGTCTTAGAATTGATACTAAGTATTGGTTCCAAGGCAGAAGAGCAGGTAAGAGCCAGGCAATGGGAATTGCTAGGACTTGCTAGGAAATCACAGTTAGGAAGTGTCTGTGGCCAAATTTGAACCCAGGACCTCTTGTCTCTAGGCCTGGTATTCTATCCACTGAACCACTGAGCTGTCCCATGACTGACTTTTTTTTTTAACTTTACCTTCTGTTTTGGAATCAATAAGGTATATTGATTACAAGGTAGAAGCAGTAGGGGCTAGGCAATGGAAGTTAAATGACTTCCCCAGGGTCACACATGTAGGAAGTATGAGGCCAGTTTTGAAACCAGGACCTCCCATCTCTAGGCCTGGTTCCCAATCCACTGAACAACCCAGCTGCCCTCTGACTAACTCTTGATATCCATATCTGTCTGAAGTATATCTCTGTGCCCTCACTGTGCCACAAATATAAGCAGATTCTCTAGCTACTAGATAGTGTGGTTTGTTTTTATTTAGATGAGTAGCTTCACTGCCAGGCACCATTGGCGATGTGCCAACAATGGAGGGGTGGAGAGGAGACAGACAGACACATATATACAGAGAGAGAGAGAGAGAGAGAGACAGAGAGAGAGAGAGAGAGAGAGAGAGAGAGAGAGAGACAGACAGAGACAGAGACAGAGAGACAGAGATCTCTTCTCAATGGTAAAGAGATACAAGGTTAACACCCTGTTAAGACAATGAATTTCACCATCTGTAATTACAATTTATAACTACATCAACTGAGCTGAGGGAAAACCTCTCCATTACATAACATTAATTTAAAATGATTAAATTTAATATGGATAAGTTTTTGATTAAACAAAAAAGGTGAGTCAATGCCAGAAAGCAACAATAATGAGAAACAGGAATTGATTATAAGTAGATGGTCCACATAATTCATATAGCGTGTTTAGTCTTTTCAGTACTCTCTTTATGATTGAGGCAGTTTTTTACACTTTGCATTTGGATACAATGGATCTGATAAAATCTCCTATTCCTGAATGCATGGTATGTGGAGAAAAATTTAGCAAGGAATACATAGTTTCTAGTAAAGTGAAAAGATACTTAAATGCAATCATGTAGCAGGTACACAGAAGAACTATTTTAGTCTTTTGTTGTCATAAAATAAAATCTATCTTGAAAAAGTAGAAGTAGCCAGCTATGTTGTTGTCAACAGTAATGAAAATGTAGCCTTCTATTAAAGCTGAAGATTTAATTTTAGCTGCTTTAACAGAAATAGCTAATAATGTTAGGCGAGAGCACTGAGAAAGAAATATTCTTGGTTCCATTGTCAGTTACAGTTTGTCAGTGGATTGATTCTCAGATTTCCAAGGAATATAGCTGCAAAAAGTGAGTGATGGCTGAATATTTCCACTACAGCTCGATGACTCAACTGATATAAGTTAAAAATGTCAATTACTAAGTTATATCAGATTTGCTGGGGAAGATTCAATTACTGAACAATTCTTTTCATGCACTGAATTACCTTCAGTGTCAACAGGATATGATACATATAATTCTATCTCCAGCACCTTGGAGAAAAATGATGTATCTTGGGAAAACTGTCTTTCTGTTTGTATAAACAGTGTACCTGTGATGACTGGAAGATTACAAAGATTTGTTTCAAAAAAATAAAACATGGTTTTCCAAATGCAGTCTCAAAGCAATGCTTCATACATCATGAGTCCCTGAGATCAAATATTATTTCAGAGGATATAAAAAGTGTTCTGGACTCGGTGGTCAAAATATCCAAACACGTAAAGTCAAGAGCTCTTAAGACCAGACTTCTCAAACAAATATGCCAGGAAGAGAGATTATCATGACATTTTAGTTCTTCCTAATGATATTTTTTTATTATCAAGGTGTAAGACACTTTAAAAATTGTATAAACTATAAATAAATTCACCCTAATTGAAATATGTAAACTAAATGCACAAATAATTGACGTTATTGACTAAGAAAACCCAATAGGATAGAGAAATTTCCATTCAGAATAACTGCAGAAGGAATATAATATTTGAGAATCTACTAAGACATACCCATACTACATGAATGCAACTACAAAATACTCTTTGCAGAAATTATAGACCTAAGTAATTGGGGAAATATTAAATTGCCTATGGGTAGATCAAGTCAATATAAAAAAATGAAAATAGTACCTAAATTCCTTATTCAATGCCATGCTAAATTACCAAAGAAATACTTTATGGAGCTAGACAAAAATAATGAAAAGCAAAGAGAGGAACAAAAGGTAAGAATCTCAAGGGCAATAATGAAAAAGGAAGGGGGCTATCAGTACTAGATCTCAAATTATACTTAAAAAATCATTAAAATGATGTGGTACTGGTTAAAAAAAGAGGTTGATAAGTGGAACAATTAGGTATACAACATACATAAGCAAACTAATACAGTAGCCAATGACTGATAACTCCCAAACCACAGCTACTGGGCAAGAACAAAAATTGATGAGAAAATGGAATGTGGTTTGATCAACATCTCACACCATATATCACAAAAACTTCAAATAGCTGACCTGGATATAAAAGGTGACTTCATAAGCATATTAGGGGAGGAAGGGAGAAATGACCTTTCAAATCTATAGATAAGGTCAGTTTATATCCAAACAAAGAGTTAGGATCATTGAAAATAAAATGGACAATCTTGATAATCAAAAAGGGTTTGCACAAACAAAATAACGAAGTTAAAATTAGAACTGGAAACAGGTAGGAAAAAAATCTTTGTAGAAAGCTTCTCTGATAAGCTCTTCATAGCTAGATATGAATAAGAGCCTTTCCCCAATAGATAAATGGTTAAAGGAGAAGAAAAGTTGGTTTTCAAAGGAAGAATATAAGTTATCAACAGCCATGTGAAAAATGTTCCAAATCTCTAACTAGAGGAATGCAAATATGAAGTTTCCTTTTACAAGTAAAAGATTGACAAAGAGGATGAAAGAGGAAACATGTTGGAGGGTATGTGGGAAAATAGGCATGCTGATGTATTTTAGGTAGATGCATGACTTGATCTAGCCATTTTGGAAAACAATTTGTAACTTTGTACAAAAAGTTACTAAATTATGCATCCCCTTTGACCTAGCAAATACCACTACTACATACAGACATACACGCACACATGATATATACATGATATATATACACACATATATATACACAGCCATATATAAATTTGTGTTTCTATATATGTATATAGATACCCAGCTCTAAAACAGCTCTTTTAAAATTGGAAACTAAAGGAGTACTTACCTGTTGGAGAATGGATAACAACTTATGGTATATGAACGTAATGGAATATTATCATTCCATAATAAGAAAGGACAAAACATAGCTTCAGAAAAAACTGAGAAGCCTTATATACGGAATGAAGTGAGCAAAGCTAGGAGACCAATCTATATAATGACAACATTATAAAGAAAAGCAACTTTTCTAAAGTCTTTGACCAATGCAGTGATAAGCCACAAATACAGAGAACTGAGGATAAAACATTCCATACACACCTCCAGCCAGAGAAGCATTGGACTTCAATGCACAAGAAGTGCAGAATGAGTCATTTTGTAACACGACCAATGTAAGAATTTAGGACAAAGGGTTACCCAAAAAAACCCACCTGGTCTTTCTACCATTGGGTCAGTAAGGAAAGCAGGAAGTTGCCTTTTTTTTGCTGTAGGGACAAGGTGGAAAAGGAGGTGTTATGTGGATCAGGTTTGGGCTTCTCACCAGTTCCATTCCTTGCTGGTTCTTGCTCATCTTCTGCTACCCACATCTGGTCACCATCTTGCTCTACTGTCAACTCATGGTCTTTAGTCCCTCAGGTTCAGTTTTGGCATTCTCATGACTACTATCCCATACTCCCTTGTGCCTGTCTATGGGGCAAATGAGACACTGAGCAGATCTCCATTTTCTGTCTGCCCACCTGGTCACTCCTCTGTGAAAATCAATTCAAGGACAAAAGCCAAGTTCCTCAAGGAACTCAAATTTCATGTCCCACCTTGCAAAGCTAGGCACAACTGCTGAGAGCCTCCTATGTGTGATGTTTGCTACTTCTATGACCTTGGCAAGTCACTTAACCTTCATAAGTCTTTAATTATAAATTCAGGGGTTGAACTAGATGATCTCTTAGATCTCTTTTATCTATAAATATCTTTTTTTTTTTTGTATAAATATAATCTTAAAAACAGAGTCAGGCCCAGAGAAAGGAGGTCCTGGGTGCAAATTTGGTCTGACACTTCCTAGCTGTGTGACCCTGCCATTTTCTTTGATTAAGGAGAGGGGTTCAGCATAATTCCTCAAGGCCTCCACTCAGAGCTGGGCTACAAAACCACAGAGCCTTGAGACTCTGCACTGGCCACCGACCCTTGGGAAACTCCAACTGGGGCAGATCCACAATTCCAAAGAATAAAAGAAATTGGGAAGCTTATCCGCTTTTTGAGGTACTGAGGGACAGAGAAATATGATTGATTGACATTACCATGGTTATAAATGTTAAATTGTTCAAATTACACTGACTGGATACAGTCAGATTTGGGAAAGGAACCGTAACCAGAGGCTAAGGCCAAGCCCAAGTGAGTGACTCTTTGGCGCAGTAGGTATCGCTTGGTCTAGCAAGCTGAAGGTCCCGTTTTATCCTCAGAAGGAGGGTGTGATGTACTGGGAGAGGCTTCTGGAGACTAGAAGATTTGGGTTTGGGCTTAGTTCCCATCTGAAGTGGATTGTTAAGCCTGAGATTCTCCTCAGGGTGGATTCTCACAGGAACAGGGTCAAACCTGAGGTCTCCAACCTACAAGCTAGTCCTGAAACCCGGGGATCACCAGATCCTACTAGACCACGAGTTTGGGGTTCTTAGATTTCATGTTGATATGGGAAAGTTAGAGAGAAGACAGCTCTTGGTCTTGTTTTGGACATGTTAATGGGTCATTTACAAGAAGGGGGATCCGGTTGGAGCTCAGAAATTTGGAGGTTAGGGTGCTTGAGGGGTCACCAGTTAAATGGAGACTTTTAAAGGGGGAGGGCATAAATTGGTATGGAGATTAAAGCCCTATGGGTTTGGGCAGAGAACTTGACTTTGAGAAAGGCGGGATGGAAGGCGGTATCAAATCCCAACAAACTGCAACTGAGAAGATGGATACTGTGGTGAGGGTCAAACAAATGGCGGGCTCTATATCAATGTCTGCTGGTAATCTTGGTACAAGATGGATCCGGAACCAGGTCTGAGAAAGTGCTCAGTAAGTGAGTGGGATGATGGGTATAAAAAAATTAAAGAGAACTATCCCGGAGGGGGCAACTCAGGGCGGCCTCCTCTCTAAGGGAACTGCAGAACCCTAGCCTAGCCAAGCCAAGCCAAGCCAAGCATCCCTCCACCAGGAACGAGTAGTCTCAGGACCTTCTTCCTCTTCAATCCCACAACCCTTTCCATCGCGCATGCGTAGTCCTGCCTTTGGTCACGGCTGCGTGGCCAGCTCCTCTTACTTTTTAGTCCTCTTTGCTCTTGGCTGAAAAATACTCGGTCAGAGATGTAAAGAACGTCCTCGGTGGGTTGCCTTCGTGGTACCGGCATTCGGAGAAGTTTCTGCTGTTCCCAATAGGTACAGGAAGGGAGGCTGCATTTACCGTTACCAAGATGGCGGCAACCCTACTAACATATCTGCTGCCACACCTCTTTCCTCCCATCACACTATTATTTACAACAGGAAGTGTTTCTGTAACGAACCGGAAGTGAATCCGCGGCTTGTTCCCAAGACCCGGAATTGGAAGTATCTCCTGAAAGTCGGTTGAGGCCCTGCGGCTGCTGCCGTCGCCGCGGAGAATACTGCGTTGAAGCGGGCGGCCCAGGAATGGTGAGACTCTCCCAATTTCGTGGCTCGCTTTTGAGAATCTGGCGGCGGACGAAATGCTGTTCCCACATTGGGTTTGGGGGCCCGCCCCGGTAGCGCCCCGAAAACCTGCGCATGCGCTCGTCTAGCCCGGCCGGACAAGGGGTACGCATGCGCAGACTCGATACGCCGGGGGTGAGCCCTTTGGCCTTTCCCCGCCCCCTCGGGGCTTGCACCCCTGGCTACTCTTGTCTGCCTGGTTCTGGGGACTTCATCTCCCGGGCCCTGCCTCGCCGAGGCGGCTAAGGACTGGGGGTCGGGTGGGGTGTGGGGGGTGTCTTTCTGGGAAAGGATGACGGGCCCTGCCTAAGCATCCCCCCCTCCTCCCCCTCCCAGGCTGTACTGGAGAGATGTTTGACCTTGGTTTTCCTTCAGAAAAGCCATCATCCCCTCCTGTCTCTGTCCGAGGAGGAGGCAGGGTGGTACCAGGGAAATGGAGCCCATAGGACCCGCCCTCGGATCCCACTTGGGTTACTAGACAGCCCTCCCCCACCCCCCCTCGCCCACCATCTGCCCCATGAAGGGGCGGAGTTTGACGGCCCTTTAGCAGTGATCAATCACATCTTTTGAAGGGCAGTGGAAAATCCTGGGGAAAATCTGGGGGTCGATGGCCCCAGAAAATTCCCAAAGTTTCCTTAGTAGCCAAGAGCATCAGCATCCTCTGTCCAGCAAATCTTTCACCAGAGCGCCAATGGGGAGCCAAGTAGAACCCGTGAAAGGTTTCACCCGCTTTTTCTTTCAGATCTGAATTTTCCCTGTAATTGTGTGGTTGGGATTAATTCATAGTGGCTGAGTCAATAGGGGTGACATCTCTCACCTGGCAGAAATTCTGACAATGAAAGAAGATTTAGCAAATGAGGATTCCAAGTCTTTTCTGTTCTCAGAAAATTTCCAGCTGGGATGGCAGCCTGTGTAGGGAAAGGGAACTACTACATCTTGGGGACCTGCTCTTTTTGTTTGCAGACTTCCTTCTCAGCCTCTCAACTCACCCTATCTGAAGCCTTGGATGAACCTGTGGGACTCTTCTTATCCCTTTGGTTTGGCTTTAAGAGACTGGAAGGATGGACAAAGGTAGTATCAGATCAGATCAGCCCCCCTGAGTTGCAGATCTGAACTTCTCATCACATTAGCCCAAGCATTCCACGATTTTATCTTAGTCCTAATTGAGTGTCACATCCTTCCTGGGCCTTCCCTTACTCTCTTATAGCAGGGGCCGCATTGGATGCCATGGAAGTATAGCTCTTCTTTCTGTCTTAGTGATTGGATACATTTTGGTGTCAGATGAATCTGTGCCTAGAACCCCATGTTGGCATCACTCTTCTGACTTGAGCACCCCTTGTGTTGTATAACATGATGTCAGGAGGAAATGTAAAATTTGGAGATCTAGCCCCCATCTTCAAGGACTTCTAAAGGCTATATTAAACATTTGGGTGTCTGAGAAATGGGGAAGAAGAGGGCAAAAGCATTGAAGGGGGTCTCCTTTGCTGGGGGTGAACGTCCTATGAGAGACAGTGATATGAAAGCACATCTTTTATTCTCTTTTCCTCTAGATCCTCAGGGACTGTTAGATTCATCTCTGATGGCATCTGGCACCGCCAGCCGCTCAGAAGATGAGGAGTCATTGGCCGGGCAGAAGCGAAGCTCTTCCCAGGCCTTGGGCACTATTCCCAAGCGGAGAAGTTCTTCCAGGTAGTAATAATTATGCACATAAGAACAGGGATGAGTATTTGCAGCACCCAGTACTCCTAGTTCTCTCTCTCCCCCCTATGTTACCAGCAGGAGAATGAATCATGGGTACATGAGACTGTCTGGGGCTGGGGGATTGGCACAGCCCCAAGTTCCTTTTCCTTCATCGACAAACTACATCCTGCTGAGAACAAGGGAAGACATTAGCCTCTCAAAATCATTATCTGTGTAGAAAGATTCACTGCTGCCTTTGTGGGGGCAAAGGGTGCTAATCAGATTAGATGCCACCATAGGGGAGACCACCTAACAAACCCCTGAATCCACTAACTGACACACCTCCTTCATGAAATAGAGTTACCTCCCTGGTAGCAACTGTCAGTGCAACAAGAAGGAGGGTGATAACTGGGCCAGATTCTTTTTAGGTTCATCAAGAGGAAGAAATTTGATGATGAGTTGGTGGAAAGTAGCCTGGCAAAATCATCCACACGGGCCAAGGGTGCCACAGGAGTGGAACCAGGGCGTTGCTCAGGGAGTGAACCTTCTTCCAGTGAAAAAAAGAAGGTGAGGAGAAAGCCTGAGGACTCCCTGAGCTTTTTTATTTATAGTGAGAGCTGAGTTCTCTGTCCATGCCTCTTAACCTTTAGTTAGAAGACTGTGTTTTATTTGGGGGGAGGGGCTGAAGGGTAAGAGCCAGAAACATTTTCCCCCAGCCTGAACCCCTACATATTTAGAGGCAGTTTGTTTCTTCTTACCACTCAATTTTCCAGTTCCATACCCAGAACCTCCTTCCTTTCTCTTCCCTCCTCCCTTCCCACTCATCCTGTATAGCATCCTGTGTAGGAGGCACAAAGCATGTGTCTATTCTTGGAGCAGGCAGTCCATTCCCAGCAGTGCTGGGGTATAAAAACAATTTCCAGGTGGCATTGCTCTGGCCCTGGGCACTTTGCCAGAGGTAGCATTCCCCTGGCAGTCAGGAGCATAGGGAGGGAAACATCAGATAATAGACCCTGCACTGTCAGGGACTGCTTTCTAGCCCCACAGACTGGAAGTGGGGGAGGAAGAGGTAAAATCTGGAATAACTGGGGCAGGTATGCTTTCTCTCTGGATTTCCTCCATGATGCTGGGTGTGGCTTGGGGCCTTTGAAGAGAAAATACTACAGAAAACAAACAACTACCTTCTTTTGGGTTTTGGGTTATATTCATCTAGTCAGGCCAGCCCCATTCCTCCCTCTCCCCGCAGCCCCACTCAGCCCCACTCCCAACTTCCCTAGGTGTCCAAGGCATTGAGCACACCAGTACCCCCCAGCCCAGCCCCTGCCCCTGGCCTCACTAAGCGCATGAAGAAGAGCAAGCAGCCACTGCAGGTGACCAAGGACCTGGGCCGCTGGAAGCCGGCAGACGATCTCTTGCTCATCAATGCTGTGCTACAGGTATCACTACCTCATGGTTCATCACTCCTCAACCCCAGCCAGGCTGGGGGGGGGGGGGAGGTCCTCACAGATTAGCCTGCTGTCTGGCCATCCCAAGGGCAAAGTGGGGACTCTAGTAGGAACTCCCTCCCCTGGCTAAGATTCTTCCAATAACTATGTTCTGGGGCCTTGCAGACCAATGACCTAACGTCAGTCCACCTGGGTGTGAAATTTAGCTGCCGCTTCACCCTTCGAGAAATCCAGGAGCGCTGGTATGCCCTGCTGTATGATCCTGTCATCTCCAAGTGAGTTTGGGATAGACACAAGTAGGGGTCAGGAGAGGGACACAGAAGTTGTTTTTCTGCCTGGTGATGGGGATGCTTATTCTTATACTTTTCGAGAATTAAGTGATCAGATTAGGAAGCCAGCCCCCATTGGGGAGAGACTCTTCCCCTGAAATCTTTCGAGTCTCTGGGAGTCTGTAGAGGGTGGGCAAATTCTGAGTGGGACCCATCCTGCTCTCTTCCAGGCAGCATGTGATAGCAAGAGAACTGGATTAGATGTTGGAAGATGTTGGCCCTAGTTTCATTGCTCCCCCTCATTAGCTGACTTATCTTTGACAGAGTAGTCTAACTTCTCTGGGCTTTGATTCCTTCATCTGTAAATGAGAGTAGTGGCTCCTTGAGGGGTGTACATTAGTACTCATTCCCAGAAGCTGGTTCCTCGAGGGATAGAGAGGTCCTCAGACTATCCCACTTTATTTTTATTTATTTATTTATTTGAAAAACCCTTACCTTCCGTCTTGGAGTCAGTACTGTAGATTGGCTCCAAGGCAGAAGAGTGGTAAGGGCTAGGCAATGGGGGTTAAGTGACTTGCCCAGGGTCACACAGCTGGGAAGTGTCTGTAGATATGAACCTAGAACCTCCCATCTCTCGGCCTGGCTCTCAATCCACTGAGCCACCCAGCTGTCCACCCCCCCCCCCTCCCACCCCCCCCCACCCCCGACTACCCACTTTAAATGGAGTTAGAATTGGAGCCTGATGGCCACTGGGTTCTGTGAAGAGGCAAGAACCACATAAGACTCTTCCCTCCCCCGAGCTCCACCGCTTTCCTTTCTCCCTTCCAGGTTGGCCTGTCAGGCAATGAGGCAGCTACACCCGGAGGCCATCGCAGCCATACAGAGTAAAGCTTTGTTCAGCAAAGCTGAGGAGCAGCTTCTGAGCAAGGTGGGATCGGTAAGATGAGAGGCCAGTGCTGGGGCATGGGGGAGGAGGTAAGGTATTGGGGAGAATTGAACTTCTGCCCTGACCAGAGCAGTCCACAAGCCCTGATTTAAGCAGGCACCAGTGACACAAACCCAAAAGGGAGACAGCTCCTCTTCAGGAGTTTATGTTCTACCTGGGGAGGGCACAGGATGTTCAAAGAAAAGGACAGCTAGCAAACTCGTTACAAAGTGATTGAGGGGACACCCAAAACAGGGCATGGCGCCTACTTCTGGAGGGAGGGGTCCTTTTAGCGAAGCCTTGAAGGAAACAATTCCAAGAAGCAGAAGTGAGGAAGAACTTCGCAGACATGACAGACCTGGGAAACAAGATGGCAGGTCAGGGAGCAGCAAGGAGGCCAATTTGGCCAGAGTACCTCAGAGCCCTGAGAGAGTTTGGCTCCAGATTGTGAAGGGCTTTAAATGGCAAACAGCAGTCTGTGCTTTATTGTAGAAGTTGCTTGAACAGGGTGGTTTCATGGCCAGGCTTGTGCTTCAGAAGCATGAATGGGGAGAGATTGGAGACAGGCAGACAAGTGGGAGGCTTTTGTAACCATCTAGGCTGAAGATGATAAGGGCCTGCCCTAGGCTGGTGGCATGTGAGGGGGGACTGGTTAGACTTAGCAGCAGGGGGCAGAAGGAAGAGCTCAAATTAATGATAGATAGTTGGGTTGGGAGCCCAAGTGCCTAGGAGAATATTGCGTCACTACCAGAAATGGGGAAGCTAAGAGGAGGGAGACGTTAAAAGAGAACCAGCTTTGTTCATGTATTATTGAACATGTTGAGTTGGAGTTGCCCATGAGACATCAGGTGGAGATAAGGGCTGGATAGGACCATTTGTTAATCAGCCTCATGGAGATGATAATTGAGTCTGTGGGAATGGAAGAGGGCCCAACATAGAACTTTGGTGCATTTTCATTTGTGGCAAGATGTCTATGTGTGTTGGGGGAGAAGAAGGGAGCAGGGGAGAGGGCAGGAAGGGGCCATGGAGAATCATCTTGCAGAACAGACTGAGAACTGGCAGGCAGGGGGCAGCCAGGAGAAGGTGGTCACAAAAACCCAGAGGACAGAGGTGGGCCTGAGAAGAAAGGCGCTCCCAATGATGGCGAGTGCAGCACTGCAGAGAGAAGGGTGAGGGTGGAGGAAAGGCCATTATCATTCGAGCAATAAAGAGGTCATTGGTGATTAGGGGGAGGATTTTAGTCCAGTTCATGTGTGGAGACAAACTCAATTGGAGTAAGTCCAGAAGTGAATGGGACATAATACAATGGAGGCAAACCAGAGGCTGGAAAAGCACTTGAGGATCTTGGGGTCAGAGGGGGACCTTAAAAATCCGTATCTGAGTGGAGCTTCTTGAAGAGCCCCAGAGACTTGTATCCTTCCCAGGCAAACCACTCCTCTTGTAGTTAGTTCTCATTTTTAGGGTTTTTTTCCCTTTTTACATAATTCCTAGCCGCCACTTGTCCAGCTTTTGCCAGCCACCTGGGTGGGGCTTTTGGGAATATTCTGGTTCCATTTAGAACTAGATTCCTTCTCTGTGTTGGGAAGTTGAAGGAGGGAGGGGGACTCAGACCCCTTCAGGTATAGCATAGCCTTGTATTCCTCCAGGCCAGCCAGCCCTCCCTGGAGACCTTCCAAGACCTGCTGCACAGACACCCTGATGCCTTCTACTTGTCCCGCACAGCCAAGGCCCTGCAGAGCCACTGGCAGCTCATGAAGCAGTACTATCTCCTGGAGGACCAGACAGGTAAGCCGCCACCAGGAGGAGAGATATGGGTCTCTCAGAGATGCACCTGGGAGGGCCTGGGAGGATCTGAGAAGAATTTCTGCCAGAGCTGCTCTGGCTTGGCCATGGGTCCTAGGCAGGCAGCCTTGGGCAGCAGCACAGCAGACTACATGCAGGATAACAGTGTAATAAAAGAATATCTGGATGGAAGTTAGAAGGCTTGGGTTCAAATCCTGACTAATGTTTTGAGGTCTTCTTGAAAATATCTTTATTTTGTTAAACATTTCTCAATTACCTTGAAATATTTTTAACAAATCAAATTTGAGTTCCAAATATTCTCTCTTCCACCTTTTCCCCACTCTGAGAGGGCAAGCAATGTGTTATCTATTATATGTGTGTGAAGTCATGAAAAACATTCCCTTCTTGGCCATGCTGCAGAAGAAAAAGAGAGAAAGTGAAGAAAGTCACCAGTCTGCACCCAGAGTTCTTCAGTTCTCTCTGGAGGTGGAGGCCATTTTCATCATGAGGCCTTTGGAAGTGTCTTGGATTAGTGTGTTTGTCAGCTGGTCAGCATGACAGTACTTTGGCGTGTAGCCTTCTTGTCCTACTCCTTTCCCTTTTCATCGCTTCGTAGAAGACTTCTTAGGTTTTTCTGAAGCCGTCCTTTCTTCATTTCTTAGAGCACACCAGTATCCCGTCACAGTTGTGTCCAATTCCACATCTCTGGAATATAGACCTCATTGTGGCTTTACTGGGTCAAATGGTGCGCACACTTTTATGGCCCTTTGGGCAGAGTTCCAAATTGGTTCACAGCTTCCCTTTCAATGTTTGTCATTGTCCTTTTGTGTCATGTTAGCCAATCATCCTGACTCTTCTACAGCATTTTGCCTCTTGGGGCCTTCCTTTCCTTTTCTGTAAAAGGAAGAGGGCTGGACCACGCGAACTCCTAGCTTCCTCGCAGCCTTTATTGCTGTGAAGTAGGTTTCCTAGAAAAAGGTGATGAAAGAGGGACTGCTCCTGATGACCGCACTCACTGCCTCCACTTCTGCACTTTACTGAAGGAAGGACACGCGCTGTCACTTTATGTAGGACGTACTTTATACTGGACTGTGTGGAACACTGTGTATAGCCCTTTGCTTTGCAGGTGGTTGCCAAGACCACAGCCACAGAGATGAATGCCTGGTGTTCTTTCGTGGCTTCCCTAAACTGGCACAGCTGACCCGAGGGTTGAAAGGTTCCCGCGGGAGGCCTTCAGTTCAAGGGATAGCTGTCCCTTTCTTGGGAATGGCCCAGCCTAGCTGCCTTATTCTTCCTCAGAGCTCAACTGTGTAAAGTGCTATGGAAGACAAGGCACTGAGGCACGATAAAATAGAGTTTTGCTCTTATAGCAAAAGCTCTCAGCCGTTTACACATTTGTAAGATCATGGCTAACGTGAAGTTATTTTGTATAAGCTTACCTATTAACTAGAACTCTAAATATCACTTTATTCTTTTAAACTTTCCTTTTAGTTTTATATCCTCTGCCTCCATCTCCTCCTCCCATCCATTGAGAAGGCAAACAATAGGGCAAAGGGCTAATGTTGGAGAGGATATGGAAACATGGACCAACTAACACATTGTTGGTGGAACTGAACTGATCTGACCATTGTGGAGAACCATTTGATATTATGTCTAGCGAGTTATACAAGTGTGTATGCTCTTAGATCCAGCAACACTACTGCTGGGTCTGTTTGCCAAGGTAATGGGGGGAAAAGGAGGAGAACGGATATGTTCCACAATACCTCTAGCTTCTCTCCTTGTGTTGAAGTTGAGGGGATGCCCTTCAATTGGGGAATGGCTGAACAAGTTGTGGTATATGATGAGTGTGGAATACTATTGTGCTGCAAGAAATGACAAGCAGGTTAATTTTTTTTTAAACCCTTACGTTCCATTTTAGAATTAATACTATGTATTGGTTTCAAGGCAGAAGAGAGGGTTTGGCAATGACTTATCCAGGGTCACACAGCTCAGAAGTATTGGAGGCCAAATCAGAACTCGGGACCTCGTCTCTAAAGCCTGGTTTTCAATACTGAGCCGCCTAGCTCTCTCCCAAGTTAAATTCTTTTAAACTTGGAAAGACTTACATGAAATTATAAACAGCGAAACTAATAGAACAAAGAAAACATCTAAGCTACAGAATTACTGTTTGAAAAATAACTGGTGACTATCTATTTCTAGAGAAAAAACTGATAAACAGAAACAAGAAGGACAATTTATACATACATTTTGTTGTTGGGTGATGCCTTGTGTGGTGTGGGGAGGGAGGGAGGAAGGAAATAAACTGGAAGTGTGAACGTAACCAACCAACCAATTAATTTAAGAAGGATAAATTGTCAGTAACACTTCCTTCCCCTCTGCCTTTCCTTCAGCCCTTTCCCTTCTGAAATCGTTTATCATTTAGCCAAGCTCGTCTAGACTCGTAGTCTAGACCACAAGCCCCTTCTAGCAGGGCGATGGGAACTGGGCCAGCCTGGAGTCTGTGGGACCTTTGAGGACTCCTCGCTGCCGGGGCCGAGTCTTTGCTCCCTAGTAGAGGTTCTCGAGGTACCCACTGCACCCAGCTCTGCATCCGAGGTCCCCTGTGGGGCCCCCACTCTCCTGTCTCCCCCAGTGGGGACCTCGTGCTCGAGGCTCTGCTCCTCGAAGGGCACGGCGGCTGCTGACCCTCCCTCGTTCTCCATTCAGTGCAGCCGCTGCCGAAGGGGGACCAAGTGCTGAATTTTTCTGATGCCGAGGATCTGATTGACGACAGCAAGCTCAAGTAAAGTGTTGGGAGCGGGCTGCCTGCCTTTCCTCTACTGGGCTGGTTTCTGCGTCCATCATGCCAGCCTCTCGGAGGAGGGGGAGGAGGGGGAGAGAGCCTGGCGGCCTTTCCCTGCAAGACAGATGGGATTGGCCACACGGCATCTCAGCCGTGGGACTGCTTCCCCATCCCCTCAGCCACGGGATCCTGGCTCCCTAGAGATCCCGGGGTGCCCTCTGCACCCCTTTGTGCCTCGGGGGTGAGGGGGGCTGGGAGGCCACTTCCCCAGGGGCCCTGTGAACGGGGCCTGGCTCTGACCCATTTCTCTCTCCCCTGCCCGATCCCCTCCTCTCAGGGACATGCGGGATGAGGTGCTGGAGCACGGTGAGTGGCCTGGGACAGCAGGGGACGGCATGTCGGGCTGTGGGGCCGGGAGGGAGACGCCAGGGCGGAGCCACGGTCTGGGGGTCACCAGCTCACCCCCTTGTCCCCAGAGCTGACGGTTGCTGACAGACGCCAGAAACGTGAGATCCGGCAGCTGGAGCAGGAGCTGCACAAGTGGCAGGTGCTGGTGGACAGCATCACAGGTGGGCTCACCCCCAGGATTACCCTGCCCCTGCGGCCCTGCTAGCCTACCCTCTGGGGGCCTGGGGGAGGGGGCTCCAGCAGAGGCAGGCTCTCCTCCAGCCCTGCTCCTTCCGCAGGGATGAGCTCTCCAGACTTCGACAACCAGACCCTGGCAGTGCTCCGTGGGCGCATGGTGCGCTACCTCATGCGTTCCCGGGAGGTAAGGGCTCGCTCTCCTTTTCCCCTCCCCCCCTCCCCCGGCTCTTCTGGCCTCTCTGGGGCCCGAGCCACAGCCTCCCCCCACCATCCCCCCAGATCACCCTGGGCCGAGCTACCAAGGACAACCAGATTGACGTGGACCTTTCCTTGGAGGGCCCGGCCTGGAAGATCTCCAGAAAGCAAGGTAGGGGCCCGGGGCCTCCCCGGCGCAGATCTGAAGGGGAGGCCACAGCTGGGCCTTCCTGTGCCGGCGAGGCAGCGCCCTCCATTCCCCTTCTTTTCCCGAACCCTAGGCGTCATCAAGCTGAAGAACAATGGTGATTTTTTCATCGCCAACGAGGGCAGACGGCCCATCTACATCGATGGCCGGCCCGTCCTCTGTGGCTCCAAGTGGCGGCTCAGCAACAACTCGGTGGTGGAGGTAAGGCGGGCGTGGAGAGGGGCAGGTCTGGGGTTCTCCTCCGGGCCAGGAAGGACCTTTCTGGCTTTCCTTCTGCCTGCAGATCGCCAGCCTGCGCTTCGTCTTCCTCATCAACCAGGACCTCATCACCCTCATCCGGGCCGAGGCTGCCAAGATCACTCCCCAGTGAAGGAGGCGGGAGCCTGGGCCTCTCTTCTGCCTTGGGCTCTCCCCTGAAGGCCTGGAGGGAGGTGGGGGGTGGGGGAGGCCTTTGGGGAGAGACCCTGACGCCCACAGCAGGAGCTACTAAAGGGAGCCGAGAGCTTCCTGCCCCCTCAGCGATAAGGGTTCTACTTGACACTTTTCCCCTTTTGTAAATAAAGTTCTGAACTCCAAATGATCCCTTTTATTGTGGTTTTTAAAAAAGCATTGGAAATGGGGACACAAGAGCCGGGCTTGGGGGTACATGCAGGGGACACAGGGACCCCGTCCCTCCAGCCTGCAGAGGGGGAGCGAAGAAGGGGAACAGACCAGGAAGAGACACCCCAAGGAAGCGGTGGCTTGTGGCCCCCCGGCCCCGAATCCTGAACGGGCCTTCGCTCCTGTGCCCGGTGCCCTGAGCCAGCAGGAAGAGTGGGCCTGCGCGGCCCCCACCACCCTGTCCTTCCACCCGGGAGGGCCAGGGTGGCCGTCGGGTGGGACGACCCTGAGTCCTGCGTGGGAGTTCAGACCCCCGTCCCTTCCTCTTGGGACCACTGTACGGTGCTGGAGCCGTGGCAGCCGATGAGCACCATCTCCAGGCTGTGGGGGTCCCAAGTCAGGGACAGGCTTCCCTGCCCTGGGGGGGGCTCCCCGGTGCTCGTTTCCTCAGCTTGGCCTGTGGAGGGTTCCGGGGGCCCTGCCCCAGCCGGCTCCTCGGCAGGGGGCGGGGAGGCAGCTCTGCTGGGCCCAGGTCCCAGCTCTGCAGAGCCCGGGGGCTCCGAATCTGACACGGAGGTCCAGAAAGCGGCGGCCTGGGGCCAGGGAGAACTCTGAGAGGCGGGAGGGCCCCAAGGCCAGGGAGCCGTGAGGGGTGGGGGGCCTGGCTGGTGCCGGGGACAGGCTCCGCTCAGGAAGGGTCCGGCTGAGGGCTGCAGGCAGTAGGAAGGGGCACCAGTGTCCACACACAGGGGCTGCAGGAGTCCAGACCCCCCGGATGGGCAAGGACTCTCTCCTGCCCTGGGGGACAGCCCTTCCCCATGGGGCACCAAGAAGAGCTGCACCACCTGTCGAAGGGACTGTAGCCCTTCACGCATGTGTAGTACCTGTTCCGACAGCTCGGTCACCTGCCCGGGGTGGGGAGGGACGGGTCAGAGCGCCCGGCCTGGGCCGGAACCTCCCTCCTCCCACCTCCCTTCTCCCGCCACTGCCCCTTCCGCTCGCTGGGAGCCTCCTGGGGCAGGGGACGCCCTCTCCCTCCCCCTGCCCTGGTGCCATTAGCTCTTTTCTCCCTCACCCACCGCTTGCTGCAGCTTGTCCAGCGTATCCGTGTTTCTGGCCTCGCCGGGCCCCAGGGGGATGGTGAGCAGCCCGCTCTCTGCTGGGGAGGGGGTGGGGGGAGAAGTAGGACTGGGGAGGGCACCAAGGCGGGCCTGGAGCTGGGCCCCGGGCTGCCCTAGAGTGCCGGTGGACAGAGCGGCCTTCCTATCAAAGGCAGGAACCATCCCAGCAGGGATGCACCCCTCAACCTGCCTCCCACCCTCTGCCTTGCCCAAGAGAATGCCGGCTCCCCCCACCCCATTTCTCTGGCCCTTCCTTTCCGGCTGCCGAGGCAGCCCCGAGTCTCCCCTTTATCTAGAGTTTTCCAGGAAGATCTCCCATTCCCCTCAACGTCCCAGGCTCTTCCCTGCCCTGAGACTCCTCTGACACCCCCAATTGTCTGAGATACCGAGGACCCCTCCAGCTCGAAATCTAGGAAGGGCTTCCCAAGAAGCACCAATCCACAAGGCTCTGGGCCGTCTCCCTCGGAGCCTCTGCTGGTTTCCTCTGCCCGCCTCCAGGGAGCCACCCCTGCCCACTGGCCCATTTCCCATCAGCCATACCTGGACCTGGGGAGGGACTGGTACAGTCTGGACCGGGCTGTCCCACACGAAAGGTGAATTTGGGCTGATCAGACCCACAGCCATCCTCAATGCCATCCACGACCCTGTGGGCCCAGGGTTGAGCAGTGAATCCACGTCTGTGCCTTACCTCAGCTGGCTCAGCCCCTGCGCTGGGGAAGAGCTGCGGGCGCACGAGCCGCCGGGCAGGAACCGACGGGCTCATTGGGAAGACAGAGCAGGATGAGTTGGGGGGCCCTGACTGGTGCGATGCTGGGCAGTGAGGAAGGTCCCCGAGGACCGGAGGTGCCATGGAGGTGAGGCGAGGAAAGGCATTCCACGGGGCCACCCCATAACGAGGCGAATCGTGCTTCTGCCCATCTTCTCGCTTCCCACCCCTGCCCCGGCAGCCCTTCCTCTGCTCCAAGATTTCCCTCCCTCACCAGCCCTCCTTCCTTAGGAGAGCCTCCCTCCTCCCCAGAAGAGCAAGAGCAGAGGGCCTGATCGTGGTCAGGAAGAATGAGAGCAGGCAGCCCCAAGGTCTGGGCCGTCAGGAGAAATCCAGGAGTACGGTGGGATTGCTCGGGGAGGATAGTCTTCCCTTTGACTCCAGAGGAGCCAGGACCAAATGGAGAAGGAAGGAAGGATGAAGGGCGGAAGGAAGAAAAGGATGAAGGGCAGAAGGAAGAGAAGGATGGAGGAAGGAAGGAAAGAAGAAAAGGATGAAGGGTGGAAGGAAGGGAAGGATGAAGGGCGGAAGGAAAGGACGAAGGGCAGAAGGAAGGGAAGGATGGAGGGCAGAAGGAAGGAAGGGAAGGAGGAAGGGTGGAAGGAAGGGAAGGATGAAGGGCAGAAGGAAGAGAAGGATGGAGGAAGGAAGGAAAGAAGAAAAGGATGAAGGGTGGAAGGAAGGAAAGGATGAAGGGTGGAACGAAGGGAAGGATGGAGGGCAGAAGGAAGGGAAGGATGAAGGGTGGAAGGAGGGGAAGGATGAAGGGCGGAAGGAAGGGAAAGATGAAGGGCAGAAGGAAAGGATGAAGGGCAGAAGGAAGGAAGGGAAGAATGGAGGGCAGAAGGAAGGGAAGGATGGAGGGCGGAAGGAAGGGAAGGATGAAGGGTGGAAGGAAAGGATGAAGGGCAGAAGGAAGGAAGGGAAGGATGGAGGGCAGAAGGAAGGAAGGGAAGGAGGAAGGGTGGAAGGAAGGGAAGGATGAAGGGCGGAAGGAAAGGACGAAGGGCGGAAGGAAGGGAAGGATGAAGGGCGGAATGAAGGAAGGGAAGGAGGAAGGGAAGGATGAAGGGTGGAAGGAGGGGAAGGATGAAGGGTGGAAGGAAGGGAAGGATGAAGGGCGGAAGGAAAGGATGAAGGGCAGAAGGAAGGGAAGGATGGAGGGCAGAAGGAAGGAAGGGAAGGAGGAAGGGTGGAAGGAAGGGAAGGATGAAGGGCGGAAGGAAGGAAGGGAAGGATGAAGGAAGGAAGGAAGGAAAAAAGAAAGGAAGGAAGAAAAGGATGAAGGGTGGAAGGAAGGAAAGGATGAAGGGCGGAAGGAAGGGAAGGATGGAGGGTGGAAGGAAGGGAAGGATGAAGGGAGGAAGGAAAGGATGAAGGGCGGAAGGAAGGGAAGGATGGAGGGCAGAAGGAAGGGAAGGATGAAGGGAGGAAGGAAAGGATGAAGGGCAGAAAGAAGGGAAGGATGGAGGGCAGAAGGAAGGGAAGGATGAAGGACGGAAGGAAGAAAAGGATGAAGGGTGGAAGGAAGGGAAGGATGAAGGGCGGAAGGAAGGAAAGGATGAAGGACAGAAGGAAGGAAGGAAGGAAGGAAGGAAGGAAAGGATGAAGGGCGGAAGGAAGGAAAGGGTGAAGGGAGGAAGGAAGGAAGGAAGAAACAAAGGATGTGCCGGGGACTGCTCAGGACTTTCCAAAGGTCCTGTTGCCTATTGTTTGGTGCCAGGCATTTTCTTGAAGAAATCCGAGCCAGGGGTAGAGGGAGAGAACCTACCTCAGGAGAAAGACCAAACAGAGGAAAGCGTGCTTTTGTTTAGACCTGGACCAGAGTCACTGAAGGAGCACTAGTTTTCCAGGAAGTCGGCTCTTCCCCAAGGGAATACCATCATTAAAATTGTAATTGTTCTATCTGGTAAAGCAGAAGCCACGTTTTCCATCATTGAACACAAGTTGGAAGTCTCTTAGGGAGAGAGGCTCTTCTGGTGGGCTGAAGGAACTCAGGCAGCCGGAACCTCTCTCTTAGCAGAAATGCTCCTGTTTTAGCAAATTACCTTTGACAGGTTTGGGCTAAAACATAAAATGCAGAATTTAAACAATCTTCTCTAGATAACATAACAGAGATGGGCTTCTGCTTCCAGATTTCACCCTGCTATCTTGGCTGGCCTAAACAAGACTGCGGATGGGTGCCTGCCTTAAGTGGGCATCCCGTGGTTTTAGCTATTGAGGTCCCACTCACCTGGGGCTTAGGTCAGGGGGGGCATTCCAGGACATGGAAGGAAGCCGCAGTCCCTCCAGGCCCAGCGATCGTGAGGCCTGGGCAGCGACCTCTGCCGGTGCCCCCCCTGCCTGGCTCAGCCGTCCTCGGGCACCCAGGCGCGATGGCGGGGCCGATCGTCGAGGCGAGAGCAGCTTGGCGGCCGAAGAGGCAGAGGCGCAGCCCGGGGAGAGCAGGGGGCTAGAAGGCTCGTCGGCCGGGGTGGGTGAGGCCGTCGGCCCCGGCTCCCCATCTGTCTCCTTTTCCTCCAAAGTAGACATGAGCGTATTGTCTCCACTCAGCGAGCTGGTGTCAGCCTGTGGATCCCACAGACGAGCGGGTCATGCCAGGGGGCACCCCGCTCTGTGCAGAGCCCCCTCCTCCAGGACCGGGGTCCTTCAGTCTCTGCCCCCCCCCGCAGACCCTTTACCTCATTGTGGCCTGCCCCCGCCCCGAGGTTGTAGCTGAGTTCCCCTCGGAGGCCCCGACTGAATCGTGGGGCGAACTCAGGGTAGAGTGCCAGGCTTTCGTGGAGTCCGGCCAGCTGCAGGCACTGCAGCGCACAGTACGTCAGTCCCTTCACATCGGCATTGGCCTTCACCACCTGTTCTCGTTGGGGCAGCTCGCAGCCGATCAGATCGCCCTTCCCTGGGAGAAGGAAGAGCCCCATCAGCAGAACACAGCTTGCCCTCTCCCTGAACAGCCACGCCACCCTGGCAGCAGGAGAAGAAAGATGGAGGGTGGAGGGGATTCCTCCCCTGAGCCATGGCTCTCCATCCTGGGGCTGAAAAGAAGGGCAGGAGGAGACGTGGGGTCCCACCGCCTTGCCAGACCTTCCTCATCTCCATCTCTTCAAGAGCCTTTGCACCATTTCTGTGTCTCTCCTCATGCCCCAGCATCCCCAGGAGGCTGAGCAGGGCATAGAAACATGCACAGACGGATGGAATCTTGGAGTTGGAGACATCCCAACCTTCCTCCCAATGGCTAAATTGTCCCTTCCATGTCACTGGACGTTTGCACACTTCTGGTCATGGAAAGCTCACTTGCCCCATAAAGTAGTGAGCCCATTCTTGGACAAGATAGAATGGCTAACTCATTCCCGGCTGAAGCATGCATCTTCTTACACCGTCCCCCTTCCCAATGCATTTTCAAGTAACCCCACACAGGAGCCAAAACCTGAACTGTGAGCCCTTTCCCCCAGAAATCTGGGAACATGGATATAAAGAACCAAAAAGTACAAGAGAAAGATGCTTGTTTAGGCAGTCAGGCTCCCCAGAATCACACCCTGTCTGGCTACAGGTGGGTGCAGAGCTGAAACAGGGTCCCTACGTGTACAGGAAGAAAGCAGAGCCTCCTCGTCCCCAGCTAGCGGTGGTTTTTACACTGTCAGGGACCAACAGAAAACTCATTTGGCCTCCAGTTTCTAGAATCCACCTTGTCTGTTTTTTAAAAAATGCTGAGATCTCTTCCTGTCTCTTGTTCTCAAGGATGCTCAGTTGCTCTCGGGGGTTCCTGACAATGGGCTCTTTCATTGCGGGGGGACGTGGTCTGGTCGTGAAGCAGCTTACAGCGTCTAGACGGCAGTCATTAGCTCGTCTCTACTTGAGTTCCAATTTTCTCTTCACCACGTGGATTCTACTCTCTCCCAGGGGGACGCTCATTCTGATGGAGAAGGGGACGAAGAAGGAGCTGGACTCTTCTGCTCCCCATCAAGCTCTCTTCCCCAAGAGACAGACCATCCCCTTCCTTGTTCTGGGGCTGATTTTAGCCTTTTTAAGGCTCCTTTCATGATCTTCAGCATCACACTTCTTTGGTAGTCATTCTTGGTTCTATGTCTCTTTGCATCCATGTTCATTGTTAGATTGGGATTTGAGAGATCTCCCCCTGAATTTAGGATTTCTTGAAACAACTTAGATGGTGCGATGCATAGAGTACAGGTCTTGGAGTCAGAAAGTCCAGAATTCAAATCTGACTTCAAATACTTAATGCCTGTGTGACCCCGGCCAGTTCATTTAACCTCTGTTTGCCTCAATTTCCCCAACTGGAAAATGGAGACATAGGGCTATCTCTCAGAGTTGTTTGTAAGATAATACTTGTAATTGAGAAAATATTTGTGAAGTACTTAGCAGCAGGATCTGGCACATAGTAGAAATATAATAAATATAATAAATTCCTTCCTTTCTATGTCTCCTGTTTTTCTTCTTCATTAGAATTCTTTACAACTGTATTATTAGAAACTGTTTTTCAAAGGAGTTAGCAAGGCAGCTCAGTGGGTTGAGAGCCAAGCCTAGAGGGGTGTGAGGTCATGGATTCAATTTGTCCTCAGATACTTCCCAACTGGGTGACCCCAGGCCAGTGACTTAACCCCAACTGGCTTGCCCTTACCACTCTTCTGTTGTGGAGCCAAAACACAGTATTGATTCTAAGACAGAAGGTAAGGAGAAGGAAGGAAGGAAGGAAGGAAGGAAGGAAGGAAGGAAGGAAGGAAGGAAGGAAGGAAGGAAGGAAGGAAGGAAGGAAAGAAAGAGAGAAAGAGAGAGAGAGAGAAAGAAAGGAGAGAAAGAAAGAGAGAAAGGAGAGAGAGAAAGAGAGAGAAAGGAGAGAGAGAAAGAAAGAGAGAAAGAAAGAAAGGAGAGAGAGAGAGAAAGAAACTTTTTTCAGAGCCTCCCATCCCTCTTGATTTATATTCCTTTTTAGAGTTCATTGAATCCACCTATCTTTTCTCTGATACAGTAAATTTTCCCCAAGTCCAGTCTGTTCCACAGACCTGGCTTGATCAAAATTGGGTCCAGGGTAGCAATTACTCTCACTGTTTCCTCTCTATTCTTAGAGAAGAAACTGCCAGCAAGGTAACTGAAGAACTTATCAGATGCTCTGGATTTAACAATGAGATTTCCAGCAGATGTCTGGATAACTAAAATGCCCTATTTTGACTCTTTATTAATTTGTGAAGTTTCAGGAAAATATCATCCATAGCCTCCATCTACACAGACAGTATATTTCTACAATGATAGTGCTCCTGTTTCTCCTTTTATTCTCATCTATGTGTTCAAATGCCCTAGGATGCCCTCAGGTTCAAAGATTTCTGAAAGATATTTTTCTTGATATATAGCATTACTCCCTTCCCTCCTTTTAGATTTGTTCCTTTTAAACAAGGCATATCCTTCCATTGCTCTAATTGAGTCCCATCTTATAGAGCCTCTAAAATTGTATCTCTTTTGTATTAAAATCTCAATTTTACCTTTTGATTATCCACACCTGCATATGAGCGTGGACACATTTGAAGGCCTTAAATATCCTTCCTAATGCACTTTTGTGTTATTTTCTCCCTAGATTTAGTAAGGTTATAAAGTTGCTTTGATTCAACAGTGTTCCCTGGACCCATTTCTCCCTCCCTCCCTCCCTCCTTCACCACACACTTCACAGACCTAAGATGGCAAGCACGGTGCCACCCTTGAGCACCTCCATGGAGCCAGAGCACACGAAGTAGAGGGCCTGCAGGGCATCGCCCTGGTGGATGAGGTACTCGCCAGGCGTGCAGAAGGCTGGACGCAGGGCCAGGGACAGTGCCCGTAGGCAACCCCGACTTGCTGCCTCAAATAGGGGCAGTTGTAGCACTTCTTTATGCAGGTGCATGGCAATGTCAGCCCGGAGTTCATCTGGAAGGCTCTGCAGCAACTGAGGAAGGGAGAAGGAAAGCTAGAAAGCAGGGTCCAGCCCTGTCTTAAAGACCCTCCTCCCCCCCTTCTCCTAGCCCTGAGTCTCACCACTCACCTCTCTCCAAGACTAGCTAGAAGGCCCCTGAAAGTCCCCTAATCCAATTTATTCCCTCCAAAGGAAACCAAGGCCCAGAGAGATTTACCTACTGACCCAAAGCTCCACAGTGAACTGATAGAGCTGAGACTAGAACTCAGGTCTGGGTTCCAGTCAGTGTGATCTTCCCATTGTGCCATGAATGCCCTGTCAGGTCCAGCCAGGAAGTCAAGAAAAGCTGCCTCATTCCACCCCAGGCTTCAGTAACCCCATAGTGACCTTTGATGGTGTCCCCACCCACCTCCGTGGTGTCGATGCCATTGTTGACAGCCCAAGTAGTTTGAAAGTACTCGAGCATGCGCTGTTTGAGCGGCTTGGGGATGCGGTGGATTCGGATGTAGTCCCGCAGGTCCCGGGTACGGCTGTGGTAGAGGAAGCGGCGGGCGTACATGCGCTGGATGATGGCCGTCACATTCCCAAACACAACTGCATGCATCAGTGCTGAAGGAGAGGGGTATCACGGCTTGGGGGGCACCACCAGGCTGTCGGGCACACGGCTCCCCGCTTCCCTCTAATTCTTCCTTCCTCCCACTCCTCGCTGCTGCTAGCCACCCCCTTCACCACTCTTCAGTGGTCCTGATCCTCAATTTTCTCCGATCCCACTGCCTTTCCCCATCCCCAAACCATCATGAGACTGTGAGCTTGAGGGGTCTTGGGGAGAGAATCACAGGGGGGAGGGAATCTGAAGCAGGGGGTCCACAGGAAGCAAAAGTTTCCTGAATGGTGGAGGGCATAACATTTGGAAGGGCTAATGTGGGGGCCCTGATGTGGATGAGGTCAGGCTTGGGAATGTGTGGGAGGAAGTCCAGGATGGCTGGGATCTGGGAGCCCAAAGAGGGGGAACAGAGGGGGTCTCACCCCCAATCAGCATGGTGCAGATGGAAAAGATCTTCTCTGTGTCTGTGTTGGCTGACACATTGCCGAAGCCAACGCTGGTGAGGCTGCTCAGTGCAAAGTAGAGGGAGGTGATGTAGGCACTTCGCAGGGATGGGCCCCCCAGAAGCGCCAGCCCTGTGCCGTTGGCCTCAATGCTGCCACTGCTGCTGCAGTTGTCACTCAGGCCAGAGCTGTTCCCCACCGTTCTGCCTCGCCCTACCAGGTAGTAGGGTGTCTCCAGCCGTCTGGCCAGCTCCTGCAGCCAACCTGGGTCAGAGGTGGGGCAGGAGGAGATCAGAGGAGAGATCTTGAGCAGAGCAAAGCCTCTGGGAAAGTCTAGTTCACTTGTATATGTACCCAGGGACAGGTGGGCGTGCTTGTGTGCTCTGCTCTGCCCTGCCCTGCCGGCACCAGGGAACAAATGGACCCAATGCTGGGCTGGGGAGCAAAACACGGGCTTTGACTTTAATTAGCTGTGTGACCTTGGGCCAGTCATTTAAACTCTCCAAGCGCCAGTTTCTTGTTTGACAAATGGCAATAATAATACTTGCAGTACCTACTGCACACCAGTTCTGAGCAAAACACTTTGTAAAACTTATAGCAGAGTTATCATTATTATTCCACCTTCCCCAGGGATCTTTGCCTGCTCCTTTCCCCATCTTCCTTCCAGCTCTTCTTTCCCACATTCAGCCTTTCCCCTCAAATGAGATAATATTTGTAAAGCACTTAGCACAGTGCCTGTCATGTAGTAGGTGCTTAATAAATGCTCCCCCCTCCCTCCTTCCCTTCTTTCCTTCCTCCCTCCCTTCTATTTTCTCCTCCTCTCTTTCCCTCTCTCCATCTTTCTCCTCCCTCTCTCTCTCCCTCCCTTCTTTCCTCCCCTTCCCTTCCTTCCTCCCTTCCTTCCTCCCTTCCTTCCTTCCTTCCTTCCTTCCTTCCTTCCTTCCTTCCTTCCTTCCTTCCTTCCTTCCTCCCTTCCTTCCTTCCTCCCTTCCTTCCTTCTTTCTTTCCTTCCTTCCTTCCTTCCTTCCTTCCTTCCTTCCTTCCTTCCTTCCTTCCTTCCTTCCTTCCTTCCTTCCTTCCTTCCTCCCTTCTTTCCTTCCTTCCTCCCTCCCTTCCTTCCTTCCTTCCTTCCTTCCTTCCTTCCTTCCTTCTTTCCTTCCTTCCTCCCTCCCTTCCTTCCTTCCTTCCTTCCTTCCTTCCTTCCTTCCTTCCTTCCTTCCTTCCTTCGTTCCTTCCTTCCTTCCTCCCTTCCTCCCTTCCTTCCTTCCTTCTCATTCCCACAGTATGTTAGTTTTCAATCCACATTAGAAAAGCTCACCCACAGATACCATCTGGGTAATATGTGGTATACTAGAGAACTGAGACATGGCAACTAGGGCTAGGCTTTACCAAGGAGGGGGGCTGGCATCTAGCCCTGGGTGTCAAAGACAGCTAGGACAAGCCATGTCGATGGCGAGACACAACTTATTCACAGTATCAGAAATAATTCTCCTATAGGTTTGTTTTGGGGGCAGGGCAATGCACCAACAGATTGAAAAAAGGATCCTGGGAGGTACAAATAGAGGAAACTGGGCAGGTAGGTCACCTGCTGGTTAGAGCAATGGCCTAAGAACCAGGAGACTCCTTTCATGAATTGAAATATGTCCTCAGAGGCTGACTATTTTGCCTCGGTTTCCTCCAGTGAAATGGTCCGGAGAAGGAAATGGTAAAGCAATTTAGTATCTTTGCCAAGAAAACTTCAAATAGGGTCACAAAGAGTTGGACATGAATGAAAACCATAAGGACAGAATAAACTCTGACCAATGGCTGCCCTGCCTCTGCTCACTCAGGCCATGGCTGTCCTTTCCCTCATCATCTCTGCCTGGAACAGCTGATCCACTGGCTTAGCCCATCTCCTCTAGAAAGCTCCCCCAAATCTAGCCTCCCAAACAGTAGGCGTACCCATCCCACCAGATACCCATGGGCCCTGGGCTCATTCTACTCTGTCCCTGATACCACTTCTCCTCATTGAGGCTCTGGGACTAGACTGAGATTAGAGAGGAGGGAATCCTGAGCTAACTCCAATCCCATGGCTTCCTGAGGGATCTGTCCTGAACTGAGTAGATCCTGGGACAACAGAGAAAGTCTCAGCACCTCTGCTGCCCCCCAAGCTTCAGGAGAGCCCCTTCTAGGGATTTCCTTCTAGGAACTCTAGAGAAGAGAAAATAGCATAGGGAAGAAGGAAGGAAGGAAGGAAGGAAGGAAGGAAGGAAGGAAGGAAGGAAGGAAGGAAGGAAGGAAGGAAGGAAGGAAGGAAGGAAGGAAGGAAGGAAGGGAGGGAGGAAGGGAGAAAGGAAGGAAGGAAGGAAGGAAGGAAGGAAGGAGGGAGGGAGGAAGGAAGAGAGGGAGGAAGGAACCAATAAACAAAGGGAGGGAGGGAGGGAGGAAAGGAAGAAGGAAAAAGGAAGGGAGGAAAAGGAAGGAAAGAAGGAAGGAGGGGAGGGAGGGAGCGAGGGAGGGAGGGAAGGAACATAATAGGCCTATTAGAAGGATTGCAAGAGTCATTCCAGTGCCTCATGGTGCACACACTATCCACAATCCCATCATACTTTGTACGACACTCTCCCTCCCACCCAATACATTCTTGCTGATCTCTCTCCATTCCCTATGACCCTTCACCCTTCAGGTATGTATGTCCACACTATGTATAGCTCATTGGCCCTCTCACACTTTTTGATTCATCCATCCTACATCCTTCATTAAAAACACTTATTATGTGCCTACTATGTACAATGTATGGTGCCAAATAATGAAAGACATACAAATGAACATTTTTCTTCATGGAATCTACAGACTAGAAGGGAAGATGAGACATAATTATACAAATAACTCTCAGACAATAATGGGGGAAGTTGCCATCTGATGGTACCAACTGAGTATGATAGTTTAGAAAAGGAAGGGACCACCTCCAGCTGGGCAAGTCACTTACCCACTGTTTGCCTCAGTTTCCTCATCTATAAAATGGGGAGAATAATAGCACCTACCTGCTATGGTTGTTGTAAGGATCAAATAAGATAATATTTGTAAAGCACCTAGCATAGTACCCGGCACATTGGAAGTGCTATATCCACACTAGCTATGTTTAAGAAATGGTAGGTCAGATGGTGGCATCAGGACAGACTCAGCAGACTGTGAAGGAGGTCCTTGGCTTGGGCTACATGATATATGGTGGGATTTAAACAGGCAGAGATGAAGTACAGAAGGACATTCTGAGTGAAAGGAGAGACATGGAGGAACCTCAAGGGGGTTTTAAGAAGTAGCCAAGTTCAGCTTGTTAGGCTGGGGTTGAGAGCTTGGCTTGGAAGCAGGAAAGTCAGGGTTCACTTTTGGCCTCACTAACTCTGGGACACTGTGGACAAGTCACTTTACCTCTCTGGGATGAAGGGAGACTAGAAGTCATAGAAGGGTTCCCGACTGTGTCAAATGGAGAGAGCTTCCCTCCCCCCCCTTCCCTGCATAAGGTTTAAGGAGGTGTGGAGTCAAGGAAGATATTGTTGCCAAGACACATTAGGGCCACAGTGGAGGGGAGGGACCCTTTGAGGTGGGCCAGCAGTAGAGATACAGATTTGAGGAAGGTAAAAGCCATCGCTGAGGCCATGAGAATAGATGACAATAGGAAGAGAGAGAAGGAACTAGAAGGAGGGTCCAGGAGAGAACATGGAGAGCACTGACATTGAGGAGGTGTGTGAAAGGGAATTCTTTATTCTCTTTGTCTATGTTAAGTTAATCAACAAAAACTTATAAACATCCCTACTTAACACTAAGTAAGAGAGTTCCACCCTTTTAACTCAGTCAGAAACTTGTGGATCCTTTGATAAGAGTTGACACCTTCAGAGGATGAGAGGTGTGAATCCCATAGACACTGTCCCACTGGGCAGTGCTAGACAATTTGAAAACAGTGATTGGCCCCTGTGAAAAGGGGAAGGGGCAAGAAGTCACCATAAAAGCAAGCCCTGAACTCCCTCAAAGCAGACTGTCCCTCAAGAGATTATTTGAAGAGATTATCTTCTGGAGATAGTCTTCCAGGGAGTTTCACTGGAGACTGTGGCTTGGAATGTGGGCTTGAAGCTCTGCTTCAATTTAGACTCTGACTCCTGGACTACTTATTTGAGTGAGTGAAAGGCTGACTCCTTTCCTAGTTTCCTAAGAGACTAGCTTCCATCTTGGAGGAGGTCCTGTGGTTACTCACCACCAGCCTTCCGGGTTGAGAGCTAATTAATCTCTGTCTGGATTAAGCAGACCCAGAGTAAACATTTAGATTGATAGGACAGATAACCTCTCTAACCTCTTCACATTTCTCTATTGTTTCCTCTCCATTTTGTAAATATTTGTAAATACATTTGTAACCCAAGATATAATAAATATTGGCGACCACATAATTTCATAAAATTATTGTCCAATCATTAAATTTAACCCTTACAGGTGAAAGGAAGAAGAAAGGGGGAGCCGCAAGTCAACAGAGGAGGGCGAGGGTCAGGAAGGGCTACTTGATTTTATGAAAAGAACAGTTTCAGCAGAGAGGTATGTATGTGTGTGTGTGTGTGTGTTGGGGGAATCCAGATTGCAGGGAGTGAGTGGGTGGTGAAAAAAGCAGCAGAAACTACTCTTTTCAGAAGCACTGAGGTGAAATGAAGGAGACAGGAGAGACACTGAAAGGTTAGCAGGATGAAGGAGCTATTTTCAGAAAAAGACACTGGAGTACATATTTGAGGGCAGTGGAAGGAGAGGGATGCAAGAGGATGGAAACAGGGGCATTCTGGGTGGCACAGTGAATAGAGTACCAGGTCCAGAGTCAGGAGGACCTGGGTTCAAATCTGTCCTCAGATACTTCCTAGCTGTGTGACCCTGGGCAAGTCACTTAACCCTTCTTGCCTAGCTCCTGCCCTTACGTCTTAAGAGTTGTTCCTAAGACAGAAAGCAAAGGTTTAAAAAGAAAAGAAGAAGGAAGCAGTGTTTATTAAGTACCTATTATGCACTGTGTTAAGCCCTTTACAAATATTATCACATGTAATCCTAAAAACAGCACAAGGAGGTAGGGGCTATTATTATTATCACCATTTTCCAGATGAAGAAAATGAGTCAAATACAGGTTAAGTCCTTTGCCCAAGGTCACACAGGGAGGGAAGGAATGTCAGGTGCTGTGCTTTAGAAATATCTCATTTGATTCTCACAATAACTCTGCAAGATAGGTGCTATTATTACTTCCATTTTATAGTTGAGCAAACTGAGGCGATATATGTTAAGTGATTAGCCTAGGGTCACACAGCTAGTGAGCATCTAAGGCTGGATTAGAATTACAGATCTTTCTAACTCCAGGTTCAGTATTTTATCCATTGTGACACCTAGCTGCTTCAAGAGGTCATGGGAATGCTGACTCTCTAGGGCCTGGAGCAAGTGGGAGGGAAGTAAAGGAAGAAGAGAGAACAGAAGGCAAGAGGTTGGAATCAATGACACAGGTGAAATGAGAGAAAGAGAAAGACAGAAAGAGAGAGACAGACAGAGAGAGAAAGGGAGGGAGAGAGAGAGAGAGAGAGAGAAAGGGAGGGAGAGAGAGAGACAGAGAGAGAAAGGGAGGGAGAGAGAGAGACAGAGAGAGAAAGGGAGGGAGAGAGAGAGACAGAGAGAGAAAGGGAGGGAGAGAGAGAGACAGAGAGAGAAAGGGAGGGAGAGAGAGAGACAGAGAGAGACAGAGACACAGAGAGACACAGAGAGAGACAGAGACACAGAGAGACACAGAGAGAGACAGAGAGACAGAGAGAGGGAGCGCACTATTTCTAAGGAGAGATGGATCAGTGAAGAATCCTGTGACTTTCAGAGGCCAAAAGGAGGGCTCGAAGCCTCTTCAAAGGCTAGGGGAAGGGAAATGATCTGCTGGAGGAAGAAGGGGAAAAGCAAAACAAAAAAATCATTAAAGACTTGAAGAGCTGCCACCGGTGGAGCATTCAGCAGGGAGCCGGCAGCCCACGATGAACAAGCGAATGAATGGCTAGAGCAGTGTTAAGGTTAGGCCGCAGGAATTTTCAGTGGGCCCTGACAAGGGCTGCGTTGAGTCTTCTCCTGAAGCCCTCAGTAGTCCAGGTGGAGGAGTGGATAAAATGGACTTGAGGGTTGGTGGGAGTGGCGTGCCAGAAGGCCAAGGGGGTGAGGATGGGATTCCAGTCTGCAATCTGCAAACTCATACCTGACTCCATCTGTCTTCCCTCCATGCCCTGTTCTCCATTATCCTCATACATGTAGTAAAAACAAATCCTTACTTTCTGCCTTAGAATCAACACTGTATATTGGTTCCAAGTTAGAAGAGCAGTAGGGGCTAAGTGACTTGCCCAGGGTCACACAGCTGGGAAGTATCTGAGGTCATATTCGAACCCAGAACCTCCCATCTCTGGGCGTGGCTCTCCATCCACTGAGCCACCCAGCTGCCCCCTCATATTTCCAATGAGCACATAGTCATGCTGCTGACTTCTCCCTGTGACAGCATCTCTCTAAGACTCACATCTTTGACACCCTCCCAACACGTTCTGCGTGCCTCCACATACAATCCCTGTATCGTCCCTGTGACCCATGAAGTCACCATACAATCTAGCTCTGATGCCCCAACCAGCTCCCTCTGGCCTGTATAATGGAAAGAGCCCTGCACGTGGGGACAAAGGGGACATCCCAGCCCAGTTCTACATCCCATGAGCACTGCACGGGACCCTGCATTTTAGTTTCCTCTCCTATAAAATCAGGATGTTGGACAAGAGGACGCCGAAGGCTCCTTCTAAAGCTTCACTTTATAATCCTTCGCTGAAAACGATGCCAGAGAATCTTGTATTCTAAGAAAGTAATTAAGGAACTGGCAGGATTGAGAGTCCAAGTCACTTATAACCTCGATGAACAAGTCCCAACCAAGGCAGAAACAGCTGGCTGAGAAAGAGATCAAGGGTGGCACATCCTTCTCTGAGGAGCATCTTCACCATAAAGCCAAGAAACGTTAAGGCATTGGAGATGGGAAGGAAGAAGGACATGTTCCCTTAAGGATTTACTCAGAAGGAAACTGGAAGAAGAAAAGTACTCCCCACCCACTTAATACTAATGGAAAAAAGAAAGGAAGGAAATGAGCATTTATTATGCACTTACTATATGCCAGGAGCTTTACAAACATTTCAGTTGGTCCTCGCAATAATCCTGGGAAGTATTATTACTATTATTATTATTTTACAGCTGAAGAAACTGAGGCAGACAGAAGTTAAGTGATTTGTCTCTGCAGACTTTGGATTCAGGTTTTCCTAACTCCAGGCTCAGTGCTCTCTTCACTGGGTCACCTAGTTGGGAATTTTGTGTATCTGTTGGAAGGCAGAGAAGAAGAAGTTGGAAGGTCTGAGAGCGAGACCTGGTGAGCCATTTATGACCTGGGGGGCTCTGGGTAATCATATCGCTTTTCCTGGACATTGGCTCCTTCATGAAAAACAAGAGGGTGGGATGAGTCCCATTCCGGAATCAATAATCATGGCTAACATGTATATGGGCAGCATTTCCCGATTTCCAAGGCGTTTTATATATGGTAGCCTAAGTCCTTGGTCCTCAAACAACTCTGTGAGGTAGGCGGGCTCTATTATTATCCTCATTTTACAGGTGAAAAAAGTAAGACCGAGGAGAGGCATCAGGGACTTGTCCGGGGATGTAGATATCTCTATATAATGCCGTATGCATTATCTGACTGTATAAGGCGGGATATCAACTCAGGTCTTCCTGACTGTAGGCTCAGCTCTCCATTCATTGGATCCCCCACCCAGAAGCCATTGGGCTTTAGATCTTATTTATATTTGTGTGGCCTTGAGCAAATCTCTTTTTCCTCTCTGGGTTCAGCTCCCTTGTTTGTCAAAAGGGCTGGACTAAAGAATTCTCAGTGCTGCCTTTAAGCTCTACTGGTCTGGGAGTCCTGGAGTCACTCTGGAACAGGAAATGTGTGTGTAGTGTCCTAAGGCTGAGGTCTAGGTAGCAGGGCCATTGCTCATGGTCAGGACAAGAAGCCCAGAACCATCCCGTGGGTAAAGATGCCAAGGACTGCCAGCTTCCATTGGAAGGGGAACCCGAGGGCTGAGAAGTCAGCATAAGCAAGGGAAAGGCTGAGATAGAAAGGCAAGATGGCGGCAACACAAGAGAGGCAGATTAGTCCCAGACAAGAAGCCAGTCCAATGGGAATCCGGCAATCTTGTGCCAGACTTTTGGGCCAAATTCAGGGAAACTGAGGGTGGGATTCCTGTGGTTTATAACTCGGCAGTTCTAGAAATGTTGTTCTATGGGAAAATCTCTGGTTTGTTAAGTCTCATCTTTCTGAGTTTCCTGCCAAGACATAAAGACCATCATCTCCAAGAATTCTTGGAAAGAGCTCTTCCTTGACCTCTCCTAGGACTGCACTGGAGATATCAATCATGTCCCAATGCCACGTGGTCAGTAGGTTGTCCTAGCTTGGAGATGTCAGTCCTGGCCCCAGAAGAGCTGCCTGCTAACTTCCATTGTCCCTGCCCCTCTCTTTCTCTGTGCTCTCTTGGCCATCTCCAGCTTAGCTGGAGGCAGCTAGATGGGGCAGTGGATAGATTGTGGGACCTGGAGTCAAGGAAGACCTGAGTTCAAATCGGACTCTGACACTTACTAGCTGTGTGACCTTGGGCAAGCCCCATAACCTCTTTTGGCCTCAGTTTCCTCAACTGTAAAATGGAATCCTAACAGAAGTGAAGATGAAATGAAATATTTGCAAAAAGCCTGGTGCACAGGGGATGTTTATTCCTTTCTTCCTCCTTCCATGCATTTCTGTGCTCTTTGAAAGCGATGGGCTAATATTTGCTGAATTGAATTAAATTCAAGAAGAATGTTAGTAAACCCCTTTTGAAAATCACAACCTGTCTCCGAGTGAGCTAAAAGAAAAGAAAGAGAAATTCCTAACCAGTTTAGGAAAGAAACATGGCAATTACAGAGAAATTCAGATTTTTGGAAAGAATACTAGGTTCAAGTGCAGTCAGGAAAACCAATTTGAACCCTGGTTCTAACAGTAACTAGCTACATCTCTCTGAGCCTCAGTAAATTTTAAAATGCAGCTGGATGGCTCAGTGAATAGAGCCAGACCTAGAGACAGGAGGTACTGGGTTCAAATTTGGCCTCAGATACTTCCTAGCTCTGTGACCCTGAGCAGGTCACTTTACCCCAATTGCCTAGCCCTTATTGCTCTCGAAACTGATACTTAGTATTGATTTTAAAACCGAAGGTAAGGATTTAAAAAGAAAATAAAATGCTATAGGTATGAGTTATCATTATGGTGGCTCTGAATGGATCTCAGATTCTGTATAGAGCCCATCCTATTCATACTCAGGACTCTTAATTCCTTCTTTCCAGAAATGTCAGGTTACTCGCTGAAGGGGTGAGCCCGAATGAAAATGGACGATCTGACGAGTGACATTAATCTAGTCAAATGAGAAGATCCATAAATGTGTGGCATCCGTTCGATTGTGAGTCCTTGAGGACGGGGGTCTTCCCTTTGCCTCTTTTTTATCCCCAGCCTAAGCATAGTGCCTGGCACACAATAAAAAATAATGCTGATTGAGTAATCAAGGACTTGCATGGACAAGAGAACTCCTGGAAAGGCTCCAGAGAAGCAAAGGAGCCTGACGTGTTTCAAGAGAAAGTCTTAAGAACGCTAGTGAGTGCAGATCTGAAATTGTTGGGGGTGACCCATGCTGTGTGGCTAAGACTCCTTTTCATGTGTTGCGGTTGAGGTTCAGTTCTGGGAAACTTGAAACTTCCATAGAGATAAAGGCTAGATATGAAAGGGAAAAAAATCAGAGCTGCCTTGATTCCTCATAAAATATCCCGGGTCATCTGCTCTCTAAGTAAGCTTCAGCCACAGGTGTAGATGAACGAATTCATATTCATTGGGAGATGCAAAGACCTGGAAACAAAGGAGATGCCTATTGGACCGTTCGTTCAATAAGAACAAAAGGAAGTTGTGGCTCATGAATGGAATGGGATATTGCCACCTTATAGGAAATGAGAAATATGAAAAATTCTGAGAAAAATGGGAAGACTCAGATGAACTGATGCAGAATAAAATAAGGAGAATCTTCTTATTAAGGAAAACAATATTGCACAAGGTAACAACCACCCAGGACTGCATTGGAGAAGTCAATCGTGCCCCAGTGCCTCATGGTCAGACTGATTAACACATTGCCTGGCACATAGTAGATGCTTAATAAATGTTTCTTGACTGAAACCCAAACCCAACTATTCTGTAATTATAGAATCACAGAATTTGGGGCTGAAAGGGATCTTCCCAGCCTTCCAGTCCAACCCAAACTCAAAAGTACCCCCTCTTAACAAACTTGTAATATAGCATCATTTCCTCTTGGAGACCTCTAAGGAATATAAATCCGCCACTTCAAGTCAGGCCATTCTACTTGCAGATAGCATCATTTAAAAAGTTTTCCTGACATTAAGCATAAATTGACTTCTTTGCAAATTCCACTTGAACCCTCCTCCAGTCTCCTTTTCTTCACGTTAAACAGCTCCTAGTTCCTTTCATCTATCCACATATGCCCTGAACTCAGGGCCCTTCACAATCCTGGTTGCCTTTTTCGAGACACACTTAAGCTTATTGATATCCTTCTGTAAGGATAATTTAAGTATGGGTGTAGACATTCCTGATTTTGTTAGACTAAGTCGGGTGGAGTAATCTAAAGTTCACACTTCTTAAACCGTGACACCCAGAACTGAACAATAAATGAAAGCAGAGAACAGCAGGTACCTTCATCTCTCTGTTCCAGTAAGCTATACCTCCTAATGGAGCCCCAAATTGCACTGGGTCTTTTGTCTGTGACTTCACACCGACTCCTAATGAGATCTATTCCTTATAAAGAAATGAGAAAAATTACTTCCCTGCATTGGCGCTGGGAGGAAATGGGTACTGTGGGTGTTAAAGGCTGCACAGACTATCAGACTCGCTTGAGATGTTGGTTAGTTTTACCTGATGTCTTTTTCCTTCCATTTTCTTTCTTTTTTTTTTAAATTATAAAAACAGCCAGTGCTTCTACTGCCTTTTAAGGTTTGCAGAACACCTTAAAGATGTTAGCTCATCCTATCCTCACAACAAAGCAGAGAGGAAGGTGCTATGATTACCCTTATTTTGCAAATAAGAAGACTGAGGCAGGAAACTTGCCCAGGGTCATCTAGCTAGTAAGTGTCTGAAGCTATATTCGAACTCAAGTCTTTTTGCTTCTTGTTACAAGGAATGTCTTTGTTGTTTGGGGGAGGAGGTGGATATATTTGGAAATGAAAGTGAGGTAAAAACTGAAGACATCAATAAAATGATTTAAAATGAATTTTTAACAAAGAAGCCACATTAGAAAATATGATGCAAATATACATTTAGGGCTGCAAAGTTGTTCATGTTCATTGACCTGACCTAGAGATGCCATTACTGAGGTCAGGCCCTAAGGGCAAAGAGAGGGTCAAAAACCACGTTTGGATGAAAATATTTGTGACAAAATAAATGGAAATAACTCAGATGCCATAGGTGGGAGAAATAGCCGGAGAGCTTGTGATATTTGAAGGTAATGGATTGTATTATGTTATTGAAATGACAAATATTGGAAATATAAAGGAACTATATGAAGAGATGAAAAGAAAATAGAATAAGAATAATAAATATAGCATTACATTAAAAAAAATAACAGCCACAAAGTCAAGAGAAAAAAGTATCCAAGGAAGAGAACTTAAATGTAATGGATGTCTATATTAGCACATATATGTAATTTACATATTTTAGACCAAATTGTAAACAATGTAGAGTTTGCAGTTTTGCACATAATTTTGTAAATGCATTTATTTAGTTAGATTTTTTTTGTTGGTGATATAGTTCTTATGTGTATATATAAAAAAAGGAAGCTGGGGACAGTGAAGTGGCTCAGTGGATAGAGAGCCAGGTCTAGCCAAGGGAAGTCCTGGGTTCAAATCTAGTCTCAGTCACTTCCTAGCTGGGTGACCCTGGGCAAGTCACTTAACCCCTATTGCCCAGCCCTTATCATTCTTCTGTCTTGGAATAGATACTTAGTATTGATTCTAAGATGGAAGGTAAGAATTTAAAAACAAAACCCCTAAAGAAGTCAATGGACTCATCCCTTTCCTACACTGATATTTGCTGCGTGAGGATTGGTTGTTGCATTTCTTCCAACTTTCTTAGTAAAAATTCCCTTTTGAAAAACGCTTCAAAATAACTAAGAATAAAGAGATGTTTTTCTCCAAGTTCAATAAAGAGGCAAGGAAAGAATTACAGTTACAGAATTCAGAAAGTCTCTGGGAAACTGGAGTAGAAAGAGTGGAAACCCTCAAGGAATAGAGTTTGCATCTGCTGTCAATTTTGGTCCTTTTTTACCTGGATAATTCATAAGATGAGAGGAGTTAGACACAGCAAGAACCTTAAAATGCATTCTCTAACTCCCTTGTTTCTCGGGTAGGGAAAATGAGGCTGAGAGAGATAGGATGTGGGGGAGAGTTGTTGAATTTGAAGTCAATTCCCACTTCTATTACTTTCTATCAACTGCATGTTGGAGTTCTCTGTCTCTGTCTCTGTCTGTCTGTCTGTCTGTCTGTCTGTCTGTCTGTCTGTCTCTCCTTGTCTCTCTCTCTCTCTGTCTCTCTCTCTATCTCTCTCTCTGTCTCTCCCCCTCTCTCTCTGTCTCTGTCTCTGTCTCTCTCTCAAACCCTTACCTTCCATCTTAGATTCGATACTATGTATTAGCTGTACACAATAGAGTGGTAATGGCTAAGCAATGGGAGTAACATGACTTGTCTAGGGTCACACAGCTAGAAGTGTCTGAAGCCATATTTGAACACAGAACCTCCCATCTCCAGGTCTGGCTCTCTATCCACTGAGCAGCCACCTGGCTGCCTCTCTTGGTTTCCCCTAACTGGATATTTAGTAGACATCTTGGAATTCCAAATACGTAGTATCATTTAATCCAGCTCTTTGGACATCACTAATGGTCTTCATCCTGTCCAGAGATCTGCCCATAGCTTTGGGCTAACATGGGCTATCTACAGACAGAGAATCTTTATCCACTTTAATCTTCCCTGAGCAAGAGTGTATACAGAACTCATAGCTGGCTAGTGCTATTCCCCATCTCTGGCCAATAATAGTCCACCTGGGCACTAGCTAAAATATGGGGCAGGATGCAGCAGATTCATCTTCTTCAATTAAAATCTGACCTCAGACAATCACTAGCTGTGTGATCTTGGGTAAGTCACTTTTCCCTGTCTCCGTTGCTCATTTGTAAAATGAGCTGGAAGAGGAAAAGACAAACCACTTCAGTATCTCTGCCGAGAAAACACCTGAAGACACAACTAAAAAAATGACGACAACAAAATATACAGGGCAGTGAATTGTGGTCTTTCCCTACTTCATGTTTAATTCTACATCCATAGCCTTAGAACTTCTCAGCGATCGCCCACCTCGAAGTCAAGAACTCTGGTATGTGTATGGGATGCCAAGTTTCACTGTCAGTATCCTCCACTGGTGAGTACAATAGACTCCTAGTAACCATTATTCTCTGAGTACAGACTGTTCCTTGGTCCATCAGGCTAGTATGAGTATTCAAGACAAAAGGCTTTAATGGGGGGGCAGCTGGGTAGCTCAGTGGATTGAGAGCCCGGTCTAGAGACAGAAGGTCCTGACACTTCCTAGCTGTGTGATCCTGGGCAAGTCACTTGGCCCCCATTGCCTAGCCCTTACCACTCTTTACACAGTATTGACTCCAAGACAGAAGGTAAGGGTTTAAATAAAAAAAAAAAGGTTTTAATGATCTCCAAATAATGTTGAAAGAGTCACATCCGATTTACTTTTCTTGCCCTCTTGATTTTTGGTTCTCTACAACCTTATAGCCACAAATGAGATCATTGCATGGCTTAGCAATCATAGCATCTTTCCTCACAAACTATCTATAATAACCATCAAATCCTGGAAAAGTCATTGGTCAATGGAGGTTCTTTGGGCGTGGCTGGCTGGTGAATGTTCTTGTCTTCTCTGCTTCAGTATTCATTCCGAGACACATGATGAAGAGTCTATAAAACTAGGCCCTCTTAATTGACCATTTCCAACTATCTTCTAGATGATCTAAGACTTTGCTTAGTCTTCTTTCATGTCGTTCCAAGTTCTTTTCAAAGGCAAGGAGGTCATCTAATACATCAGCACTTCCAGAGCATCCATCTATCTCACCACCTTCTCCATAAGCTATTAAAATGTGATTGCTGTCCCCAAGATTCCTTGAGGCAATTTCTCAAAGTGTCAGAATATTCCTGGATGATCAGAAAGTTGTCTTCTCTGTCTTCCTCTGCCCTGGAGATCTAGTAGTACTTAGTGCATCAGCACAGTACTGAAAACCACTGGCTGACCATCAAACAGTTGACGTGATCTGGAACTTAGGGCATAACGTACGAATCCACCTCAGTTCCCTCGTTTAGCATCCGGTTTTCTCAGATCTGGGTCTTTCTAGTCTGTCCCTGTTCCATCATCTCCATCTCCAGCAGAGATCTAGGCACAGGACTCTGTGATGATGCTATTGGCCAACAATTCTTTCAAATGGCATTTGAGGGTCTCCATACATGCCTGAAAAGGCTATCTTCCAGGATCATGCTTAAAAGCACCAGGAGTTGTTGTTGCCCCTTGGGCACATCCCACAGCCTATATATTCAGCAAGGACACACCAGTCCTCACGCTGACTTTCTTCCTCAAATGGCCCTTCTCCGGCACTGGAGAGACATCAAAGGCAAAGCTTCTGAATGCAGTGGCAAAGCATTGAATAAGTGCTTACTATATGTTCCAAGCCCTACGGGGGTGTAAAAAAGGAAAACAAGGCAGTTCCTGCTTTCAAGGAGCTCACATCCTAAAGGAAGGAAACCACGCATTATGGGAAGGTTCCGCTTCAGGGTAGATGGTAAGGCCAGATGCTCTTTAGGACCTGAAGGCAAGGCAGTGAGGCAGATGGTAAAGTTTATTGGACTTTGGGGAGCAATGGTAAGGCAGATAAGCCTTAATCAGTGACTCCTGGGAAAGGAGTGGTGGACCCAAAGGTCATATAGTAAAGTGTAGCTTTGGGTTATCTCAGACAGCAGTAGAGGTTGCAGGGGGAGGGTATTTAACATCTAGCTAAGAGCACATGTTTAGCAACTAGTGGGAACTTCACAATGGGAGTTGAAGTGGCAGAGGGAGGGAAAGGGTTCCCTAAGGCGTGTTCATGAGGTCCTACAAATACTAGGGATTTGGGGTGATGCATATCTCAGGTTCTTCAAGGTCTCTCCTCTCCACGACCCCATCAATTTTCCAATTCTGGTCTACTGATATTTGGCTTCTGATCTATTAATGATAGAATCTTCTCTTGAGTGCACTCAACAGGGCTGTGTCCACATTTGTAACACAAGCCAGCTCAACCTGGCCATCTGCACTCCAATGACATCGTTCTGGGCTGAAGCTCTTTTGACTTCCAATCCAAGCTCCTTTCCCCTTCCATTATGGCTTCTCCATCCCCATAGTTCTTTCTCTGTAATTTCCATCCTTCAACAAATATGGTTTACAGCCTACACGATCAACAACTCAGTCAACAGGTATTCCACGACCCATAGTCTTTTGTAGGTTAATTCCTGAGAGGAGCACCATGTTTCGAACACCCAGAGATCCATGATGGCTTTTAAACCTAAAGCTCAGTCCTGATATGTCTCCAGGCTCCATAATGCCAAGAAGCAAAGTATTTCAACTCACTTTACAAAATAGAAATAGTACTATTATAGCAGGTGATCTGACCTGGGGAAATATCTGAAAGTCCTACTGTTCCCTGCTAGTGTTCTCACCTCCCCCAATGAGAAAAGAACTTGAAAGAAGCAGCACAGGCCTAGGAAGTAAAATTATCACCTAATAAAGAAAACCTGAGAGTCAACTAAAAAAATTAGCTGAAATAATTAATATCTGCAGCAAAATGGCAAAACCTAATGTGATAAATCCAGATGAATAATCACATAATAACTTAGAATAAATTCATAACATCCATATGAATCACTAGCATTTCTGCATATTACTAACAAAATCCTGCAGGAAAGGATGAAAAGAAATTCCACCTAAAGTAGCTATAGAATACCCACCCAGGAACTATATGAATTCAACTACAAAAGAGTCTTTATAGAAATAAAGATGGATTTAAATTCTTGGAGAAATACACTTGCTCATGAATAGGACAGGCCAACATAATAAAAATGACAATACTATCTATCTTTATTGTCATAATACTTGGATTACCAAGGATTACTTTATAGAGCTAGAAAGAAAAATAAATTTATCTAGAAGAACAAAAGACCAAGAATTTCAAGATCCAGAAGAAAGTGGGCCTTAAGTAGTTCCAGATCTCAGACTATATTCAAAAGCAATAATCACCAAAAGTACTGACTGAAAATGGGAAGGTTGATCAATTGGAAAAAGCAGGGACACAACATATAGAAGCAAATGAGCATCGGTAGTATGGTGCTTGCTAAATCCAAAAGTCCTAGCTATTGGGGTAAGTAATGTGAAGAGTGAATCAAACTTTCTTTGTTGATCAATCAGCAACTTTTAAATTAATCAACCAAAAACTTAAACACCCCTACTTAACACTAAATAAGAGAATTCACAAGTCAATTACTAAAGTGGGTGACAACTCCAGAGGCCACTGATGACCTCCTGGGCAGTGCTAAGCAAACTGAAAGATTGCAATTGGTTCCTGTAAAGTGGAGTAAGGGACAGAAAGTGACATGGGGAAAGGACTATAAAAAATCCTGAACTTCATGTCCAGGGAACTTCTCCTTGGTTTTGGAGGTGGCTTTGGACTTGACCTTCAGTTTGGACCTTGACTTTGGCCTTTGGACTGCTTCCTGGAGGACTGCTCCTGATTCTTCTCCTTTGGAATTCGTCTTGGGTGAGTGAGTAGCTGGCCTTCCTTTCCTGGCTTCTGGAGAGATTAGTTCTGGAGAGGCCTTCCTTTCCTGGAGAAGGCTGTGTTGGTGGAACCCTTGCATAAGAGAACACCTCTGGCTGAGGGTTACCAAGCCCTGCGGGGGCTGAGCTGAACACCAGAGCAACATTTAGTGTGATAGGCTAGACATTTTCTCTACCCTCTTCTTACATTTCTCTACTTTCACTCTTTCCATGTCTTTGTAAATAAAGCTTCTAAAGTAATTTTTAAATCAGTGACTACAATATTACTTTAGAATTCTTATATTTAGTCAAAATCCTAATTTTAAATTCTTACAGTGATGACTTAGAATTCAAAAGCTGCTAGAAACTCCAGAAAGCAGAATGGCAGAAATTAGGTTAAGATCAGCATCTCATATCATATATCAAGATAAGCTCCAGATGGATGTATAACTGTGATAAAAGGTCACATCATAAACAAATTAAAGAAGTTATCTCTCACAATGATGGAGAGGAGAAGAGATATAGAGAGGATCAAAGAAGATGATAAGATGAACAATTTAGATTATATAAAAATTAAAAAAAAACTTTTTCCCAAAAAAAATGAATGTCATTAAAATGAGAAGGGAAAGAGTCAACTAGGGAAAAATCTTTGCAGTAAGTTTCTTTGACAAAATTTTCATTTTCCATATTTATAAGTGATTCAAATTTATTACAATTTATTATAATTCATTGGATTGTAAGTTCCCTGAGTGTAGGGATTGTCTTTTGTCTCTTTTTTTGTACTCCTAGTGCTTAATTCAGTGCCTGGTACATGGTAGGCACTTAATATTTACTGAATTGACTTGAATTTATAACAAGAACCATTCCCCAACAGATAAATGGTCAAAGAATACAAACAGGTAGTTTTGAAAACTATCAACAACCATATTAAAAATACTCCAAGTAACAAATAATTAGAGAATGCAAATTAAAGCAACTTTGAGGTCCTACCTCACATCCATCAGATCAGCAAAGATAATGAAAAAAAGAAAATGAGAAATGTTAGAAGGGAAATGGAGAAACAATACCTCGATCTACTGGGGCTCCATCAATGGAGTTGGGAGTTGGTATGGCCATTCCATGTGCACTTTGGAACTTTGCCCAAAAAGTCATGAAAACATACAAACACTTTAACCAGATCATATACTACAACTAGGCGTCAGCCCAAAGAAATCAAAGAAAGAGAAAAAGGATATATGTACAAAAAGATACTTAGAGCAGCAACTTTTGTAACGGCAAATGAATGGAAACTAAGGGGAATCTTTATCAATTGGGGGATGGATGAACACATTAAGGTATATAAATGTAATGAAATAAAAGTGAAGGTTTCGGGGAAACCTGGGAAGATTTGTGTGAACCAGTGCCTAGGGAAGCAAGCAGAACCAGAGCAATTTCTATAATAAAAACAATACTAAAAAGGCAAATGACTTTTAGAGACTTAAGCACTAATCAGTGCGGTGATAATCCATGGTTTCAGAGTACTGAAGATGACCCATGCTTCCTACCTCCTAACAGAGATGCAGAACGAAACATACATGTGTGGACATGGCCATTGTGGGAATTTCTTTTACCTGACTATGTATATTTGCTACGGCAGGTTTTTTCCCTTCAAATTTTGGAGGGGAATTGGTGGGAAGGAGAGGTGGGTTAGGAATAAAATCTCCCCCTCTACCCCCTCAAAGAGAAAAGAGGCCAGAAGGAAGCACAGATAAGCAGAATGACTCGGAAAGTTACATATTGAATTTATCATGTAACTGAAAAAGAACAGCAAATTCTCCAGAATAGAGATTTGCAGTTTCATGTATAATCCTTTCCTTCTGTTCCATAATGTATATGGAAATGCTAATTTTACTTGGTGCTTGTTAAGATACGAATAAAAAAAGAAAAGGAAAAAATTGTGTTGCCTAAATTTTTTTTTAATCCTGAAAAAAATGCTTTTTAATGAACCCTTTGTCCTACTAGAGGCTCCAAGATGGAGTAGAAGAGCACCCAGGGTGAAGGAAGGAAGGATTTAGGGAAGGATGGTAAGATGGCAAGTCAGAAGAAACAGGGAAATAATAAGCGTAAGGACTACAACTGTATAAGCAGAAGGACGATGACTACGACAAAACCAGAGTATGGCAGAATTATAATGACCAAGCTTGGGCCCAGAAAGGAGGTGGGGAAATGCTTCTTCCTCCCTTCTTTTTTCTTTTAAAGTCTTCAGGGATGGCCTGCTGGATAGGGGACGTTCAGAAACTAAAATCATAGGATGACAAAAGGCATCCATTAAAACTAAAACACCCCAACTGAGCTGGACTATATTTAGATACTTTACACCTCTAAATCTATTTCTTGTGACTAGGTCACCTGCCTAGTACAAAGCACAACTAGGATTTGAATCCCAGTCTTTTGACTTTAGTTAGGCTCCCCCCTCCCCAATGCACCAGATTGTATCCTTTACAGACCCAGAGATGACAAAATGTATTCTGTACAGTCCCAGGGAACAGAGGATCAGTGAATAGAACTACCACTAAAGGAAATAGACATTTAATTAAGTTAGGACTTTCAGATTCAAGCTATATACTTAAATTTTAGTGGCATTTAGGCGACAGTGAATAGCATATCAGACTTGGAGTTAGGAGAAGAGTTCAAATCCTGATTTATCCACTTAGCTCTGTGATCCTGGGCAAGTCACTTAACCGCTGTCTACCTTTAAGTCTTTCCTTAACTGTAAAATGGGGATCATAATAGCACCTATCTTCCAAAGTTATTATAAGAGTCAAATGTTAGCCTGTGAGACCCCATTTGGGGTCTTCTTGGCCAAGATCCTAGAGTGGTTTATCATTTCCTTCACCAGCTCATTTTACAGATGAAGAAACAGAGGCCAACAGAGTTAAGTGACATGTCCAGGGTCCTACAGCTAGTAAATGTCTGAGGCCAAATTTGAACTCAGGAAGATGAGTCTTCTTGACTCCAAGCCTAGGACTCTTTCCACTGTACCACCTACCTGCCCCAAAAAGGAAGTGAGAAAATGTTATATAAATGTTAGCAATAATTAAAACTAGAAGACAGTGAATCCCCTTTCAGTGGAAAGGTTCTAGCAGAGTCTGATGACCACTTTGGTTAATAGGGAAGCTGAATGAACTCTTAAAACTCCCAAGATCCTATAATTAAATATCTACTCTCTCCTCCCCTGATGTTCAACATGACAAGTCTTCTCTTTTCCCATCCACCAGGGTTTCTTGGCACCATCTGACACAACTGTCCACCCCTTTCCTCACTGCTCCTTCTATCTTTAGGTCATTTCCTCCTGATCCTGCTTCTTCTCCATCCAGTTCCCTGTCCACTCTCTACCCCGACCCCTCATCCTAGCTTCCTCCAGTCCTGTCCTTGGCCCTTTTCTCTAGGCTCTCTCTATCCATTCCCTTGGTGCTCTGAGTCACGCCCATTGTTTTGACCTCCAGATCTAGACTATCTAGCCCAAGCCTCCTTCCTGAGGAGACTCACACATTTGACCCCTTCCTCCCTCCCTCCTTGGAGAAGAAAGAAGATGGACTCAGACACGAAGAAGAGATACTCAAGTGAGGAAAGCCAAAGGTGAAGTATGGAGAAGAGCATTTGTTTGGACTATTCGAGGTGGGAGCAGAGATGTTTTCCTCTGAGTGCACCATGCCTGGAAAGGATGATGATGTTGCCAAAGGATTTGGGAAACAGACTGTAAAAGCCTGCCACAAAATCATGATAGTAGTGATGGGGGGACTTCATTTATCTTGGATGCCTGTAAGAGATCTCTCTCTGTCTCTCTCTCTCTGTGTCTCTCTGATTAAGAAGGCTTAACTCATCTTTCAAGAAGTGAAGGAGGGACAGCTGGGTGGCTCAGTGGATAGAGAGCCAGGTCTGGAGACAGGAAGTCCTGGGTTCAAATCTGGATTCAGACACTTACTTCTTAGCTGTGTGACCCTGGGCAAGTCACTTAACCTCCAGTGCCTAGCCCTTATCACTCTTCTGCCTTGGAACCAATACATAGTATTGATTCTAAAATGGAAGGTGTTTAAAAAAGGCGGGGTCCCTCTTTAAAGAAACAGATAAAGAACCCCTCATTGTTTGTTCTACCTCTTTTTTTAAACCCTTACCTTCCATTTTAGAATTTATACTGTGTATTGGTTCCTAGGCAGAAGAGTGATAAGGGTTAGGCACTGGGGGTTAAGTGACTTGCCCAGGGTCACACAGCTGGGAAGTGTCTGAGGCAAGATTTGAACCCAGGAACACAAGGAAAATACCAATCAGCTTAGTTTTTAAGAAAATACATTCAGAAGATGGAAAGAAGGACATATAACAGAGGATAAACACAAAAGCTTGGTCTGGTCATATGTAAGTGTTGGGTTTTTGTTGTTGTTGGTTAAAACCCTTCCCTTCCATCTTAGAATCACTACTGTGTTTTGGTTCCAAGGCAGAATAGTAAGAGCTAGGCAATGGGGACGACTTACCCTAGTTGTCTCAGGTCAGATTTGAACCCACGACTTCCCATTTCTAGTCCTGACTCTCAATCCACTGAGCCACCCAGTTGCCCCCAAGAATTGGGTTTTTAAAAAAGATTATATTAGGGGAAAACTAGGAAAATGAAGGAGAGGATAGCAGTGATGTTCAGGGTGAATGGCACAAGGATAAAAGATAGAAAAAAGGAAGAATTATTTAATTCTTACTTTGCTTCTGTTTTGTTTTCTTCCAAGGAGAGCCATCTTTGGACTACAAAGAAGAGAGCAAAAATGGCGAATGGAGAATTGAAACCCAAGATAAATAGGGGAATAGTAAGAGAGCACACAAGTTCATTCAAATCGGTGGGCTCCGACAAACGACATCCCAGGGCAGGGACAAAGGGGACGCGTGATTGCTGAGCCAGTTTCAGAGATCGGGAAGGTTAAAGGTCTCATCTTACTCAGTTTCAAAGAGAACTGGATCAGGTGCCTTCACGGATGTGGCGTGGCAGAATTCTTTGCCCAAGAAATGCATTAACAAGTCAAAATGCTTTGTGAACCTTAAAGCACTATAGAAAGGCTGGCTGTCATTATTATTAATTATTATTAACAAAGGATCTAGAGTACATCACAAGAGAGAAAAGGGATGATTTCTATGACACGCAATTAAAAAGCTTTTCTTACGCACACAAGTGAACACAATTGGATAAGGGAAGGAGTTGAAAGAGAAAAAAATCTTTGCATCAAATATGACTGATAAGGACAGAACTGGGGTAGGGGGTGAGCCTGGGAGGACCAAGAGGTCTGAAGGAAGGGGGGTTCTGTCGAAAAATTTGAGGTACAGCCTCAGAGATAAAATCAGCATCGAAGGAGTGGAAATCACACAATAGGACTCAGGAGAAGAAAAAGGAGGGAAAAAGGTCTAAAATCCCCAAATCTCTCTCTCTTAGGACAAAGAAAGTGCAATTTAAAACCTAAAACACCGGTAGATAAATCAACAGAGAAGAGAATGCATTCTTTTAAACCCAGACCTTTTGTTTTAGAATCAACACTGAGTATTGGTTACAAGGCAGAAGAGCACTACAGGCTAGGCAATTGGGGTTAAATGACTGGCCCAGGGACACCCAGCTAGGAAGTATCTGAGGCCAGATTTGAACCCAGGATCTCTCAATCTCCTGAATCATCTAGCTACCCCGAACACATCTTTCCCTTCATATTTCTTCCCTTGTACACAATAGGTTTGTTGAATGAATGACTGACATTGCCCCATGGACTGCCTCCTCCCCAATATATTCTCTAGGCAGGATGTCTACTCTTCAGGACCCCTTCAGCTCCCCTGTAATGACTTCCCCAGACCCCAGCCCTCTTTGCACACACAAACACACTCATCCATGCTTCTTGCATCAAGCCCTGGCAAACAGCTCTTCTCAGTGCTGCCAGCCCATGGTGCCCGCCGTACCGATTTCAGGGAGCTCCGTCTCGCTGCTCTCGATCTCCTGCTGCCCGATGTAGAACCAAATGCAGGCCACCCAGTGGGCCAGCAGGGCAAAGACAGCCATGAGCAAGGTCAGCACCACAGCACTGTACTGAGAGTACCGGTCCAGCCTGGGAAGCAGCCGCAGCAGCCGCAGCAGCCGCACCGTCTTCAGCAGGTGAGCCCCGAAGTACTAGGAGAGGAGATGGAGAGATGGAGGTCACTGCCCTGCTGGCTCCCCCCGGCCCCCCTCCCCTCCCCCAGGGCCCCCAGCCTACTGACCACGTTGACTTCGAAGGCATGCAGCAGGTCAAAGGGCAGGGCAGCGATGACATCCAGGAGAAACCAGGTGGTGACATAGTGGAGGCAGATGGAGCGCGGGGCAAACACGACCTGTCCTGATTTGGACACGAATGTGGTGCGGAAATTCAGCACAATGTCTGCGGGGAACCCAGGGGGGACAGGAATGTCAACACGGAGAGAGCAAGGTGGGAGAGAGAAGGCGCTCCTTCAGAGAGCTGGCTGCTGCAGGGAGGGGGCTCTGGGGGGCTCTTTTCTCCAGATGGGACCCAGGGGAGGACTGAGAAAATGCCCTGGAAGGACGGGGGAAGAAAGGAGAGGGACATGGCTCCCCCTGACAGGGCGCTGGCTGCTGAGGGCCAGGGGCACTTTGGGGTGGAAGGGACGGACCAGAGCCTGAAATCTTGAGGGGAACGTTGTTATACCAAGGATGAAGAGGACCTCGACAGCCAAGTCGCAGACACTGGGTGGCCCTCGTGCCTCATTGGGCTCCCGAGCAGCACTGACACAAACACTGTAGGGGACGGTGACAGCTACATAGAGCGTGGCAAGCAAGATGAACCCATCCCAGGTGGCCCGCAGAGCCCCACAATGCAGCAGGATAAAGGGTGACTTCCGGATGGCAGCTACTTTATACTCGGGCAGGTTTGGCTTCTCCCCAAATACACCCTAGTATGGAGAAAAGGGTTAGGGGAATACAGACTTTTTCTTCCCACACCCAATAAATACCCCAGTCCCTCTAGGCTGGGATTTCTCTAGAGCACTGTGGCTAACATGTCCAGGACGCTTGGTGTCTACATTTTTCCTGAGTATGGCAGGGAGAGAGTGGCCTGAGCCTTTGGACTCTAGTCTTGGTTGGGGGATAGAGAATTGTGGGTAGCGATGAGTCCCACTCTGCCTTCCATCAACCCCCCTATCTCTCTTGCCTTTGGAATATCCCTACTTCTCACGTTTTGCCCCCCCTCAACCCCTCTCCCCCCTCCAAAATTCAGTAGGGACCAGCCCGACCCAACCCAGGCTAGTTCAGTCTTCATTTCCAACCTTGTTGAGTTTATGCTTGCTTTTTGGCTGCTTCTGCAGGTGCCCAGAGAGGTGATAGAGCACAGCCCGGCTCCGGCGCCTATTGGCATTGAAGCCCTTGGACCCTGCCCGGCCGTACCTACGTCGCCCACCACCTGTGAGAAAGGGACCCTTGAGGATGATGGGGCAAATGGAAACAAGCAGATGAACAGACACCTAACCTACAACACTGCCTTGGGCATGTACGGAGTGGGTCAGAGCTCATCTCGAGGGCATCCCTGCTCAACAAGAGGGGCATTTCTCCTTCCCTCAGAACACTCATGGACCAGTTTTCTCCTCTTCCTTGCCTCCTATTCCAGAATCCAGAAATGAGAGGCTATTAGAAACAAGCACATTAGAGTCACGGGAAGGGGGCTGACACGAACACGGCAACCAAGAGGCAGCTTAAGGCAGTCATCAGTAATCAGTGATAGACAGTGGCAAAGAAAGAGGTGAGTGAAGAACCCAGATGGAAAGAGGACAAGAAATGGCTTTGTGCAAGCAGGCAAAGGAGGCTGGGAAAATCCAAGATCTTGGATGCCCTCACTCATAGGCCAAGGGTATGCAGAGGAAGTGGAAAGGATACTAGATTTAGAATCCGAGGACCTTTGTTTGAATTCCAGCTCTCCTACTTATTACTGGTGTGACCTGGGCAACTTGCAGTCTCTCTGGGGCTTGTTTGGCCTTCTATAAAATTAGGGAGGGGCAGCCAGTGATGTCTGAGGTCCCTTCTGGGTCTAAATGACATTCCATGATAGAGAACTGACTCTGGCACCCAATTACTTATGGTATTGTCATGAAGTCCTGGAAAGTTGGTCAAACAAAGATCATTCTGGCTGCTTTACAATGGAAGCAAGGCTAAGCTAGGGTGTCATGCAGGGAGTAACTGACAGAGTCCAAGCCCTGGGCTCTGGTTTGAAGTGGTCCTAGGGAGTGTCCCTATCTTGAGACCCCCGAGCAAGCAACCCAGGTAAGTAGGTGCTGGCCTTTTGGGGAGGTTTGGACAGAGCACTGACCTGGGGGTCATCAGAACTGCCTTTCAGTCCCAGTTCTGACACTTAGCTTTGTGCCATTGAACACATCACAAGCTCCGAGCCTCAGTTTCCTCTTCTATAATAATGCTGTCTTACCTACCTCTGTGAGGAAAGGGCTTTGTAAACCTTGAAACATACAAAACGTGAGGCGCTGTTATTATTACTGTTTTCATTGTTATCCCTGTAGAGATTCAAATGCAGTGAGCTTATTCACTTGGAGGCAGCTGAATGGCGTGGTGGATAGAGTTAGACCCACGTCAACAAGATCTCAGTTCAAATTTCCCCAGATGCTTACTAGCCATGTGTCCCCGGGCAAATCTCTTCACCGTAAGAGCAGCTACTTCCCAAGTTTATCATGAGGAAAAATGAGGCATTTGCCAGGTGCCTTTCAAACTTTAAAGCTCATTATAAGTTATAGCTATTATTAGCATTATTCTTTTTTCTGCTGTGAGGGGTGGTTCCATTTATTTTCCTAATAAGCTGAGGGACCAAAAGGAGCTTTTTATCATTTTTCTTCCCTGAAGAGAGGTCAAAGAATATAGAGAAGATGTGTGTGTGTATGAGAGAGAGACAGACAGACAGACACAGAGACAGAGGGGAGGGAAGAGAAAGGGAAGAAGGGAAGAGAAAAGGAAAGAGGAAGGAGAGAGATGGATAGGGGAAGGAGAGAGAGGAAGAGTGATGGAGAGAGAAGGAAAGAGGAGAAAGGAAGAGGGAGATGGAAAAAGGAAGGAGAGAGAAGGGGAGGAAGAGAAAGGGAGGGACAGGGAAGGGAGAGAGAAATAGAGAGGCAGAGTAGAAGAGGGGGAGAGGTAAGGAGAGACAGGGAGAGAGGAGGGAAAAGAGAAAAGGAGGGAAGGGTGTATTTATTTACGTACACACACATACACACAGTCTCTTCTAGATAAGGAGACAGCTCCCAAGTACAGGAACTGTTTTGCTTGTCCTTTGCCCCAGCAAGAGAGTAAAAAAGAGAGGGAGAGAGCGGGAGAGGGATATATACACATTCATATAGATGCATATACTACCTATATAACATATACATTTATGTGTATACACAGTCCCTTTGGATCAGGGGACAGCGCCCAAGTATGGGAGGGAGGGAGGGAGGGAGAGAGAAACTGACAGGGGCAGAGAGACAGAGACAGTGAGATAGAGAGAGAGCGAGAGAAGGAGAGAGAGAGAGAGAGACAGAAAGAGAGATTGAGCATTTTGGATTGAACAAAGCGATTTGGAGGCAGGGTTCTTCAGACAGAGTGGAAGTAAGGAGGAGGACAAGGAACTGGAGATGAGTACCATAAGCTGTGCCAGCCAAGCCCACTCTGTGATTACATTTAGTTGACTGCTTCGTAAACCTGTACTCTCTATAGAGCTCCAGTATTTCTGTGCTCTTAGGGGTGGGCTGCTGCTGCTGCTGCTGTTATTGTGGCTGCTATCTTGCCTCGTGAAACAATGCCTCCTGCTTTTGGCACCATTGAGAAGACAAAGGATTTTTTGAGGCTGAGTGTGGCGCTGGAAGATAGCTAGGTGACCTGGGTGCCAGGCTACCTGAAGGAGAGGCTTGGAGCCCACTCCCCCTTCCTCACTGCTAAGCTTGGGGTGGATATTCCTTGATCCCATCAGAATTCCCGGGCCCCTTTGGTCACACCAGCCCCACTGGAAGGATGTAATTTCCCTGAGGGTCAGGTTTCACTGTTTTCATTATCTTTGGGGCTCTCCTAGCACCGGTCCCAAAGCTTTGCCCCCCCCCCAGGAGGCGTATGATAGATCCCTTCTGGGTAGATTCATCCCCCATCCTCACCTCCCTCCTTCCAGTTGTCTAGTCCCCCGCGGTTCTTGGAGTCACTGATGTCCTTGTGTGAGACCAGAAAGAGGGCCACCTCACCTTTCTCATTCTTGATGGGTACTACGTCCAAGAGGCACCAGAAAGGCAGACCTAGGCGCAAGGACAGCTACTCTAGCTCCTGCTGGCTCTGCTCCTAAGAGATTCTGCCCTCCCCCTAGGAAAAAGTGACTCTGAGAGAAGGGGAGGACAGGAGAGGGGAGGGGACATGATTCAGGCTGGAGAAGGGAAGGACACGGGTGACTTAGTCACCAGCTTTGTCTGTATCATGAAGGGTTATCACATGAAGAGATAGAGTTACCCACTGGTGTCCGAACTGGGGACCAGCCCAAAGGGGCTATAATGGAAGTCTGACGTAGTGGATCCCAGAGAGACAGAGACAACTCTCTGGTACTGTGTGTGTGTACACACGCGAATGTACATGCGCACATGCATACGAGAGAATTCTTTTTGAGTGCATAGCCTTGGATATCTGTCTTAGACAGCAGAAAGAACTTCCTGTCAGTGGGAAGGTTAGCCATGAAGAAGGGGGCAATGGCTCCAAGGCCCCTCCTTCCCAAGAGGAGACAGAAGGATTCCCAGGAGGGTTCGAGGATTCAGTTATCCTTCCATGAAGTAGGAGGGAAGACAATGCATCGAGAGCAGGTTGATTGGGAGCCCCAAGAAACAAAGGCACGGATAGGGTTGAGAGAGTAGGAGGCAAGATCAAAACAGAATGTAAAGGGGGAAGGAACTTCAGTTTGTCCACTGAGTTAATCCTTTTAAAAAAGTAGGCCATGGAAGTCAGAGAGTGTGTTCTAAATGGAAGGGGATGGGGAGGTAGGTGAAGGAGGCATAGATATGACAGGAAAAAGAAGGGATGGAGGGAGGAAGAGCAGGAAAGGGTGAGGTTAGCTGGACCCAGAAGCCTTTGGCTGGCAGGTGGGGGTGGGGTGGGGTGAATTCCTGGCTTACCACTCTTTCTGTATAGAATCAGCTCAGCCTTAAACTCCTTGTGTTCATCTAAGGCCTTTCGGATCTGCTGACGGACAAGGTCACTAGTGTCAGGACCATAGAGAAAGGAGCAGGCACAGCCTCTCTGCATGACCTCAGCCCGAGAAAAGCCAGTGAGGTCACAGAAGCCATCAGAGCAGTAAACCACAGGGAAAGATCCCCGAACCTGGGCATTGCCCAGCACGAAGTTACTGTCTGCAAGAAAAAATTATGTGTGTAGCCTGGGAAGGGAGGGAGAGGTAGCCCAAGTGTACTTAGGGATGTGGCGAGCCTGCTGGATTTGAGAGGGGATGAGCATCACCCCAGGCCAACCAATTTCCATCTCCAACCAATTTCTGTGGGTTGGCTTTGGCTTACTTCAAGAAGCCGTAGGGAAGGGGGAAGACAATCTTGAAGGACTCTGAAATCTGGATCTCCAACTCTAGCAGGAGGCTAACCTTCCCCCATGCAGTTCCTGGTTCCCTTCCTTTAGATGCCCAGCTTCCAGTCCTGCCAAGTCCATTTCTCTTGCACCCCCAGGGTAGGACAGTTCTCCCCCAGAGAGTGAAGGACTACTCTTGCCTCCATCCCTGTGAAGCTAAAGAGCCAGGGCGTAAAAGTGTGAGTGAATGACTGTGCTCACAAGGGCTCTTCCCTTTGAATTCTGGGTCTTTAGGACAATAGCCCAGGCAGTAAATGTGCCTCTCACTCCGGACAGCTCAGCAATGTATGTTTTTGAAGGTCCTTGTGTATATCTGGGTGTCCTAGACAGTGTCTGGATGTCTATCTCGATATGCGTGAGGGGCTTGAAGTGTCTGACCTGCTAGATGTGTTGGGAATGTGTGTGTGTGTGTGTGTGTGTGTGTGTGTGTGTGAGATTTGGGTCTTCCTTCCCTCCATCCTGATCTTCCCCTTGGGCATACACTCTGGATGATCTGCTGACCTCATCAGCTCACATCTCTAAGCAGATGCCTCCCAGAGCTCTATCCAAGCCTAGTGTCTCTCTCTCCCGAGCCCCAGTCTCTCACCAATGGCTCAATGGACATTTCCAACTGGGTGCTCCATGGGCATCAAACTCAGTGCATTCAAAATAGAATTCCTTCTTGCTCCCACTCCAAACCCAGGGGAAGATCCTTCCAGCTAACCTGCTGTCCTTCTTGACTCCTCAGAATCACTCACCCCACATAGCCATTCAATGGCCAGTTCTTGTTATCATGATTTCCCCAATGTCTCTCCTACTTGCCCCCTTCTTTCCCTGGCTCTAGTTCAGGCTCTCCTCACATCTCACCTGTGACCTCCTAATTGGTCCCTCTCCATCAAATCTCTTCCCACTCCAATCCCTCCTCGACATTGTGCCAAAGTCATTTACCAAAGTGAAGTTGGGCCATGGCACTCCCATACGCAAACTCCAGTGGCTTCCTCTTATTTCTAAGATCCAATATCAATCCCAGTGAAGCCCCTCCCAATCTGGTGCCAGCCTTACTATTCCTGTCTTATTACACAGTAGTACTCCCTTTGAGACTCGGGACAATCCATCCAGATGAACCATCCCCACCCCTGGCACCCCATCTCTCTTTTCTGCATCTCCGCCCTGATTGGCTTCCCCTAGAATCTTTAGTTTCTTTCAAGACTTATTTAAGCAGCACCTACAGAAAGTCTTCCTAGTTTTTCCTGACTACTAGTGTCCATGCCCACCAAAATGAACTTCGACCTTGTACATATACACTCATGTATAGACATACCTATTTGCATATGTACACACACCAGATACACACATATGTAAACATTCATGTGTATACACACATGCACCCACTCAGCCTCTTCTGCATAAGGGGACAGCTGCCAAGTAGAGGGACTGTTTCACCTGCCCTTTTCCCTAGCAGCTGGACAGTACCTGACACCTACAAGACACTTCATTTTTGTTGGCTGATTGGTCCTGGCACATCTCTGTCAGAAGGCCCAAGGGAATGTGTATGTCCTCTGTTTCTGGCTGATTAAGTGAATCCTGGATAGTGGAGAAGTGTGCCTGTCTCTTTTACGTGCATCTTAGAAAATTTAGGTGAGAGTGTAGGTGTACACATGGCTAGCTACTTGCCCCTAAATTCTTCCTTGGCTCTGCTCACCCTGTGAGTCTCCAGGGCTCCCTGCCATACTTCCTGCTCAGACTGTTATACCTCTCCGGGAGAGGTGGTTGATGGGAAAGACCCTGACCCTAGCTCCAGGCCTGCTAGATGGCCCAAGCCCTGAGATCTGAGAGTGGTCCCCTGGATTCTGGCTGAATGCATTTGGGGGTGGGGGTGGTGTTGTTGCTGAATCAGAGGGCTAGGCTGGTGCCAAACATATGGAGAGGCAGATGGTGGGAGCTCCGTCAGCTCCCAGCATCCTTCCTTCCCACCCCCAGCCCCCATCTATCCCTCAGCAAGTGCCTGGAGCCCCATTCTGGGGGGAAGTGGCCTGGGAGAGAGAGAGGGGCTAATGGAATGGGCAATTATAACTTGTACACACACACCTGCCGGGCCAGGCACAACTGTGATGACTCCCCCTGCTTCCAGGGTGTGAGTACCTGAAGCCTAGAGCAGGAATGGGTGCCATCTATCCGAGCTTCAAAGCCCCGTTTGGGGCTCTTCAGCACTCCTAGGAAGTGGGGGGAGGGGGAGACACACACACCCCGCAAGCCCTTCACTTTTCCCCCTTTGGAGGTTCCTCTAGTTTTGTGGCTGGTCCTCTCCAGGTTTTGTTTCACCGTTTGTTGGTTGGCGGAGTCTGTGCAGGTGTAGAGGAGATGCTACGTTCCACACTGCTCAGTTCCGCTGAAGTTCCCTTGCCTTTCTGCCCCTGATTCTGATCCCACCTGGGCTAGGGTCTAGCTAAAGGAGATTGACAGGTGGCGTCTGGGGGTTGCTCAGGTCAGTTGCCAGGGTAACTCCTCCCTCCGTCCCTTCCTTCCTTCCATTCATCCTTTGGGGGGTTTGGGGGGGAGAAAGGGGGAAGACTGAGAAAGGCGCTCCGAGGCATCTGTCAGGTAGGCAAACCTTCCATTATTCCTTCAACTACAACCAGGAGCAGGAGGGCCCCTCTCCTCCGGGCCGCTCACGAGGGTCCGGTATCTAGTGCCTTCTTCCCAGGAGGCCTCTGATTGGACGGGGTCAAGAATTCCTCAGAGTAGGATGGTCGAGGAAGGGCCAGGAGCTAGGAGGGCCGGCGTGCCTCTCCTCTGGGGATAGATTCCCGTAAACTTAATTGAGGGGTAGTGGTGGTGGTGGCAATCTCATTCCAGCCTGACTGGTTTTCTCTGTAGCCCTCTGTTTTATGTGATGCATTTAAATGCTCTGTCTGAGATGGGGTCCGGTCCATAAAAAGGTTAAGAACCCTTGCCTTAGGGGGTCAGTAGCCTCCACGGGTGTCTTTTGGGGGAGGGGAGATGGATCGAGCCTGGTGGCAGGGGGGAGGGATGGGGTCCGCTTGGGATGGGGTCCGGTGAACTCACGCGTCCCGTCGAAGCGCGTGGCTATGGTGTCCAGGAAGGTGTTCTGCGGCGCCAGCAGTCCCCTCATGGCCGGCATCTTAGGCTGCCGCGGCCGCCCGCCCCATCCCTCCCGGGGCGCGGGGCGGGGGAGCCTCGGCGCCGACGGGGGGCGGGGACGGAGGGGGAGAGGATAGGCAGCCCCTTCCTTTCCTGCCCCGCCAGTCCAGCGGGCGCCGGGCAATGCCCCCGAGCCGTCTCTCCGTGCACCGGTCCTAGGGCAGCTGTCTTGGGGTGCAACCCAACCACAGCTCCCGCGCCCCAGTGCGAGGGGGCGTCCGCTCCGTCGGAGTCAGAAGCATGTCGCTGGGTTCCTCCCTCGCTCCCCAGCTTCGGATTCCTCTTCCCTCCCAGCGGTTCGGACTCCGGCCCGGCTTCAGATCCCTACAGCTACCTCGCTCCGCTGGAGAGATGTGGCTCCCGAGTCGCCCCCCCCCCTCCCTTTTCCTCCCCTCCCCACCAACTTGCCGCCTGCACCGGAGTAACCATGGAGACGGGGCACACCCTGCCAGGGCTGGCTCCTTAAAGGCGCAGGCTGCCTGCGGAGGGACCACGTGTGAGGCTCCTCTGAGGGATGGGGCCCTGGCACGGGGAGAAGGGGCGCAGTGGGACCAGTAGCTCATTAGTCCGGCACCTGGCGGTAGAATGCGGCGAACAGAGGTAGCTGCGGGAGAGCCTCTGCCTGTACAGTTTGTGCCCAGAGGCTCTCCAGCGACCCCGCAGAGCAGCCCTGGGGGGATGCAGGGAAGGTTTAGCTGGAGGAGGGAGCGCTAGGGGTCAGAGGCCCCTCAGGCGAGGCCCAGTGTCTTCTGGAAAGTGGAGGAATTGTAGACGAATAGGGCTGGGGATGCCTAAATCCAGAGAGGACCGCTGTAAAGTTGGTTTAGGGCACGACCTTCCGACCTCGGAAACAGGATGCCTACTCTGGGCTCCCAATTAGTCTTTCTAGGAACTGAACCGAACTAGCTGGGAGTCGTAGGGCAGAAGGACTCCAGAAGCAGCTCCAGGAGGGGAGGAGGAGATCTGGTTCTGCAAAACGAGCTCTGAAGGCTGCCCCTGGGCTGTTAAGGGATAGAGAAACCCTTTAGATGGAGGCTTCGGGAGTGTTTGTAAACGCTAAACAGGAAATACTGGATTGCCAAAGAGACCGACAGTAGGGAACTATTGATCAAAAACATTTACAGTCCAAGGACCCCATTTCAGGGCTCCTGCCGCAGATTTACTTTGCGTCTCATCTCCCTGTCCGGGAAGCCGTGGCAAAGTCAGAGCCTCGGTACCCTGGACAGAAGAGGCTGGAGGAGGGAAGGAGTAACCTTACCTTCTGGGGTATGGCTAGAGAGGGTTCTAGAATGTTCTGGAATCACTTCACACTCTCTCACACACACACTTAAGAGATTAAGCGACTAGCCCAAAGTTGTACCAGAAGTCTATGGGAAAGCCAGGATTTGAACAAGATTCTGACTCCAAACCGGGAAATACGGAATCACTTTTTTTTTAAACCAAAGGCGAGAAGGCAGTGGAGGTTGCGGGTGGGGAGAACCCCTCCACTGGCCTTCAGACACGGAAAAAGAGCAGAATGACCTTTGTCTAGTCCTATCTCGGGAGGACAGTTGGATTGACCTTTGCCTAACCTCTAGGCAAAGCCAGCTACACCGAGTTTTGCCGGCTCCTAATTGCCTCCCCACCTCTGGTTCCAGACTCTCTCGGGTCCTGCCTCTTCCTTGCCCTCCCGCATCCTCCTCGCCTTCCCGAGCCCGGCATTTTTTTCCTCTTCCCCCCCAGCCCCCAGCTGCCAGCTCCCGACTCCTCCCCCCTCCCACTGTTTGCCACTGAGCACAGCAGCCGCCTTCGCGGAGCTGAGCCGCTGGGGCCAAAACAGCAATTTGTCTCGGGCTGAAGCTAATGCTGAGCACGGCACCTACCCCACACCCTCTCCAGCGGGCTCGGGGGCGGCTGGGGAGGGGGAGGGGGAAGGCCGGCAGTCTAAACTATAGGACCGCACACACTAGCTCCCCCACCCTCTTGCCCCAGATGGAGCACATCAAAGCCACAGCCACCTGTATTTAAATGAGCCGGGGAGCTCATTCCCCTCAGCAAAAGAGCACGAGGGGAAAGTCCGATTCCCCTTCATTCTCACCTGCTCCATCTCCCCGGAAGAACTGGTGTGAGAGAAGGCTCCGGGAGGATTATCCTTCCCCAATAAGTAGCCCGCGCCAGTTAGCTAAGTGCCAAATAATAACGATAATACTACTAATAAACGCTCCCTCTGACAGACTCCAGCAGAGGAGGGGAACTCCCCGCTGAAGGGCCCGCGGGGTAGGACCTCCTCTCTCTGGGCTGAGGTTGCTTAAGGCCAGTGGCCGCTGCTTCTGGCAGTGTCCGAGCCCAGGTGGTCCTCAGATGCTCTGGGTGGCCCTGGAAAGCCACTGGTTTTCGGGCCGGGACAGACCTTGTCTCTCTATGGGAGCCTGCTTGGGGGAGGAAGGCCTTTTCAGATGAGACCTGGTTCTGGGACTGATTTTCATTCGTCTGTTTTAGGTTGTGAAAACTCTCCTTCCCACTGCCACCCAAAATAGCACGATGGGAGAAGAGAGTGGGGAATACCCCATGAGCCTCAGGGTCCAATCTTCTCCTGGGGCTTTATGGATGGACAAAAGTCCGCAGGCCCCACCCACCATCGTCCACCTTCCTCCTCACAAGGCACGCTGGGTGCTGATCCCAAAGACACAGGACAGGGAGGAAAGAAACCCGGAGAAGGGCAGAATGAGCCACCGAGGGGAGGTGAGCTCCGACCTTACTACAGCTTGTCTCTCCAAAGACTCCTTGAGAGAAGAGAGGTTTTATTTTGGTAGGGGGAGCCTTTTTCAAAGAAGGACTGCAAGTCTTTGTCAACAAGAACAAACCCAGGAGACTATATTCTGAAACTGCTGTGGGAGGCCCGTGGGAGTTTATCTACAAAAAGGAACAAGGAGGGAGGTTGTGAGGGGGAAAGCAAAGCAGAGAAAACCTCGAGACACAAAAGACCAAAAAAAAAAAAAAAGCTCCCCTATCACAGAACAAGCAGTCAGACAATGTGTAGGGGATGAGAACAGGTGGATGTCGAGGAACAGAGCTGGGACTCCTCTCTGCTCATCTTGCTTTCACCTCCTCTCTGCTCTTCCCAGCCCAGACTAGTCTAGCTAGTAGGGAGAAGCAATTTACATATCAGGACCCTGGCCAGGCCTTCCCTCTTCTATGGCTGGGTCTGCATTTCTAATAACTTGGTATGATTAGAATGTGGTTCTCTGGGAGGAATAAAGGTCTCTTCCCTCAGTGGTTTCCAGAAAGGAATTTTTTGGAAAGCCTTCTGTACACAACATTATCTAACTCTTCCTATATAAATTTTCTCCTTGTCTTAGCTAGAAGCCCCCAGTGGGAGAATTTCCTCTGCTTATCTCCAACACCTGGAACTTAGTTAGCTCCTAGGAAATGTTCCTGGATGGTTAACACAAGCTCTTGGCAAGGTTCTGTTTTGGCTTGCCCTTAAGACCTCTATGGGTTAAGTTCACCTGAGCCCAGGACATTTGCATTTTCAAATCCTACCTCCTCTAAAGGCTTAGCCTGCATGAAGGCTTAGCCAGGGAGCATAAGTTCTGACAGGTTCTCTCAGGTTGGAAGGACCCTAAGCCTGGGCTTCCTATTGTATATTGTCTAAGGAAACAGTAACTCTCCAAAGTCCATGTTTCATGTTCTAGGTGCTCATGGGAGGAGACCTACAATGGTGAAAAGGGCTAGGTTCTTGAAGCCCCATCCTTACCCTTTACCTCAAGACAGCAAACATTAAGCACCTACTGTGTGAACGGTATGGTGCTGAAGCCCTGGGGAAAAGAAAAAGGAGGCCAAAACCATCTTAAGGAGCTCCAAGTCTAATGGAGGAGTATCTGGAAACAGTTGTGTGCCAATAGCATTATCGAACAGGATAAATTGGACGCGTTCTCAGGGGAGGGCCCTAATATGAAGGGGGATCACTCGGAATGGCTTTTGTAGAAGGGCAGGTTGTAGCTGGGTCTTCAAGGAAGTCAGGAGGCAGAGATGAGGGAGAGAATCCCAAGTATGAAAGGAAGTCAATGGCTTTGGGTCTCAGTGGAGGGAGTGAAATTCCAAAAGTTGGGAAGCTCAGGCTTTGAAAATATGAAGGATAATTTCTTTTGAATCTTCAGTCACTCAATTATTATTGCCTTTTGATCATTTCCGTGTCCCACTCTTTGTGACCCCATTTGGTGTTTACTTGGCAGATAATGGAGTGGTTTGCCATTTCCTTCTCCAGCTTCTTTTATAGATGAGGAAACTGAGGCAAACAGGGTTAAGGGTCACACAGCTAGTAAATATCTGAGGCCAGATTCAAACTTGGAAAGATGAGTCAGCCTGACTCCAGGTCTAGCACTCTATCTATCTACTATGCCACCTAGCTGCCCTATTCAGTTACTTGATAGGTAGTGCTTAAAAGATCTTCCTTAATCCCCCAGGGTTGTTTCAAGGGTGGGTAATAATGGAGCCCTGTTCTATTGTGCAAGAGTTGGGCATATAGTCTCGCCATAGATGGAGTGGCACCTTCCTTTTACCTTTTAAACCCTAGAACTCTAAGGCAGAAGGGCAAAGGCTAGGCAAATAGGGTCAAGCACCATCCTTTTAAATCATCCCCATACACATCATCTTGACTGATGAATGGACTGGTCCCCACAGGAAGAAACTGATTTCTCAGGGTCTTCTCCCCATTCTACTCTCTCTCATGCTTAACCCATCATAGTTATTGACTAACTGGTAATTTTGAACTTGAGTTCAAATCTGACTTCAGACACTAGCTGTGTGACCTTTGATAAGTCACTTAACCTCTGTCTACCTCAATTTTCTTAAATGTAAAATGAGGATAATAATAGAACCTCCCTCCCTGGGTGGTTAGTGGCAATTAAACGAAACAATATTTATAAAGTCATTAGCCTGGCATATAATAGGTATTTTGTAAATGCTTGCTTCCTTTCCAAAGCATAGACAGGAACCTTCTATATGAGGCTCTAAAGAGTATAAGCTTCTGGAAGACAGGTTGTAGGGCCTGATTAATATGCAGAGCACCTGGCCCCCATGATGCATGTGCCAATCTGCCCTTCTTAGGGCTGGGAAGAAAGCCACATGTAGGAGCGCAGAGCTAGGAAGATACAATCCGTCCCTGGGCTAGGGCCAATGTAGCTCAAAATGGAAGAACACTTGCTCACTCCGGTGAGCAAGAAAGAAGTTTAGTCATCTCCGCAGATGGGTGGCAATGGGCCTCTAATATTGTGTGGAAGGGCTAGAATCAATGGAAGGAGGATGAATCAACCCCACATCAGAGCAAGCAGGGATCTAGAATTGTTGACATCAGAGGACTTGAGTCAAGGGCCAGAATCAGTCAGCAAGCATTTACGAAGCCTCTGCTCTGAGCTCTGGGGACAGAAGGGAAGATCAAAGGGAGTCCCTGCTCTCAAGGGTCTCAAAGTCGAAAAGAGGAGACCCCATGAACAATACGAAAAACTGGATATAATTGATAGAGGGAAAGCCCTGCAGTTAAGGGAAACTAGGAGAGAATTTCTGGGGAACAGGGTATTTTAACTAGGTCTAGAAGGGAGCTAGGGAAGCCAGGAGATGGAGGTAAGGAAGGAAAACACTCCAGGTGTGGGCCTGGAAATGAAAATACCCAGAGTTAGGAAATGGAGGCACTTGTGAGAAGAACAGCGAGAAGACCAGTATTCCTGGAGTAAGTTGAGTGAGGGGAGGAAGGAAAGTAAAAGGAGATTGGAAAAGTGGGAATAGGCCAGGTTATGAAGGACTTTAAAAGCCAAAAGGATTTTTATATTTGTTTCTCTAAGTAAAAAAGAGAATTCAAAAACCTGGAGATTGGAGGTCCTGGGTTCAAATATGATCTCAGACATGTCTCAGCTGTATGACCCTGGGCAAGTCACTTAATCCCAACTACTTAGCCCTTACTGCTCTTCTGCCTTGGAACCAATACTTAGTATTGATAAGATAGAAGATGAAAGTTTTTAAAGGAAAAAGTTGTAAGGAGCTAGTAGAGTTTATTGAATAAGGGTTAACATGGTTGGACCTGCACTTTAGAAAGATCTAATTGAAAGCTAGATGAACTGCAGTGGGAAGACACTTGAGACAGAAGAATAACCAGAAAGTTATTTTAATAGTTCAAGTATGAGGTAGTCAGGCAGTGAGGTGTGCAGCTGGAGTCTGGGTCCCCTGAATTCAAATCCAGTCTCAGATACTTAATAGTTGGATGACCCTGGGCAAGTCCCTTAACTCTGTTTGCCTCATTTTCCTCATCTGTAAAATGAGCTGCAGAAAGAAATGGCAAACTGTTCCAGTATCTTAGTCAAGAAAACCCCAAATGGGTCACATAGAGTGGGACACAGACACGCCTCCCCAAAACAACTGGATATCAAACCCAATATGTCCAATAGGGAGTTTAAAAAAAAGTCAAACCAAAACTCTTATCTTCTGTCTTAGTATCAATTCTAAGACAAAAAAGTGGCAAAAGCTAGGCAATCCTGATTAAATGACTTGCCCAGGGTCACACAGCTAGGACGTCCAATAGGTAGTTGTAGATGTGAGCCTGGAGGTTAGGGCTAGATAAATAGTTCTGAGAATTGTCAGCATATAGGACAATTGAATCCATTGAGGCTAATGACATCACCAAGCAACAGAGAAAAAAGAAGAAAGCCCAGGAAAGAGTGGTGGTGGACATCCAAGGCTATCAGGCATAACTTGGAAAAAGATCCAGCAAAGGAGACTGAGCAGGAAGTGTCTGACAGGTAGAAAACCAGGAAAGAGGAAAACTTAGAGAAGAATTGTCAGAGAGACTATAGGGTCTAGATTAGGAAAAGATCAAAAAAGATTTCCCATCTAGTCCAACATTCCCATTTTAAAGATGGGAAAACTGAGGTCTAATGATTTATAGTGAAATCCAGACAAGTTTCAGCAAGAATTCAAACCCAAATTCCCTGGTTTCAGATCCAATGTTCTTTTAAAAAAATGCTTTTGTAAACAACACAGAAAATATAACAGTTGTAATTTCGGTTGTCACCCAGTATTCTGTATTAGGCGCCCACCGTATGTCTCTGTGGAGTTGTAGCATCACAGTTACTGCCCTCTTAAGGGTACGGAGTTTCTTCAGGACAGCTTGTCTGAGCTTCAGCTTCCTCTTCTTTAACAGGAGAAAAAATAATGCTGCATGACGGGAATAATACTGTTTGTAACTAACTGCCTCCCAGGAACAAGTAAATTGACGCATCTGGTGTTTGTGATTTTTTCAAGTAGACGATTCCCTCCTGCCTTGGAACCACTCGGTTCCTCCCGACTCTCTCCACTGTGCTGCCCAGCTGCCCTTCACTGCCACATCTTTAGAGGAAGGAAGGCTAAGACACTGTCTGACAGAGAGCAGTAAAAGGCTGCAGGGCCAATTTGAAACGTGAAGACAATTGACTTTTTCTTGTTTAAGAATTAAATAGAATTTTTTTCAATCAACCAAATAACATTCCTCTCTTTCTTCCTGGCAAAAGAAAACACGCAACAAAAAATACGCAGTCAGACAAAACAAACATCTGCGTTGGCAATGCCCCAAGATTTCTATCTCCTGCACCTTGAGGCCATCCGCCTCTCCCTTGGGTGCTCTGTCATTGCCTTAGAACTGTGGTTGGTCCTTGTGTTGATTAGAATTCTCAGACTTTTATGCGGCCTTCAATCTTGTTGTTATAAGATAACAGATTTTGGACTGATGGGATCTCAAGAGGAGAGAGAGATGGGGGTGGGCAAGAGACAGCAAGAAGGTGCATTTAGAGATGTCTGTGTCATCTTCCAGCAGCGGGGCAAAGCCGTCCTGCTCTTTAGGCGCACACACAGCTCAAATCCAGGCTTTCGAGGTTTATGGGAATGTTGTATTAGAAACAGGAAGTCCGAGAGCTGAAGTGATGCTGAGAAACCATTTCCTCTGTCTGTCTGTCTGTCTGTCTGTCTCTGGCCCAGGCACATTAGACTTATTCCATCTTGCTGCCCCTTTCAGAAGCCTTGAAAATGCCTCTCCAGCTTCCAGATGGGGTGTTTTCTTCTGGGAAAGTGTGGGAAGAGAAGAAGACCTGGGGCCAAGTCCCCCCCCCCCCACTGACTTGTGAGAGTGGCCCCCTCCCTTAATCTTTTGGTACTCCAGATAATTTTCTAAGTCAATCAGAAGCACCTACTCTGTGCTGGCCACTGTTAGGTACTGAGAATACAAATAGGGACAAAAAAAGACCGTTTCCACCTTCAAGGACCTTCCGGTCCAATGAGGGAAGATGCCACACACAGAAATGCTGAGATGAGGAGGGCAGAGAAAGTACCAGACAGAAGGGGCTGATTGGGACATCCTAAAAGAGGACAGCCAGGTGAGAGACGAGGAGTTCTGAGCTGAGCTCCCTCCTGAAACAGAAGTCTCTAAGTTCACGGCTCCACCCTCTGAACCTAGGGACGGTAGTGATGAGGCAGGACACCAGGGCTTTTCAGAGGCGGTGCCAACTTGAACTGGTAGAGGGAATTCCTTTACTTTGGAGATTCCTATACCCATGAAATAACAGGGCAGGGCCAATTTTTTCTTGTTCCTATATCAACTAATGGAAGAGGAGGAGGAGGAGGAGGACCAAATCTCTTTCTTTAAAAAGACATTGGATGGGGCAGCTGGGTGACTCAGTAGATTGAGAGCCAGGCCTGGGTTCAAATCTAGCCTCAGATATTTCCTAGCTGTGTGACCCTGGGAAAGTCACTTAATTGCTTAGCCCTTACTACTCTTCTGCCTTGGAACCAATACACAGTATTGATTCTGCCAAGGAAGGTAGGGGTTTTAAAAAAAAGACATTGACTAATTTAGCTTATTAATTTGTTGTTTTTTTTAAATTAGCAATTACATTAATTTAGATTCTAAAGCTTTCAATTGAAGAGGACCCTAGACAAGGTATTAGGAAACGTAGATGATAGCCCTAGCTCTTTTGCTAATTTACTATGTCATAGTGGGCAAATCACTTAACTACTGTATGCCTCAGTTTCCCCATCTATAATTTGAAGCAGTTGTGGTGATTCCTTCTTTCCTTGCTTCCTTCCTTCCTTCCTCCCTCTCTCCCTCCTTCCTTCCTGCCTTCCTTCCTGCCTTCCTTCCTTCCTTCCTTCCTTCCTTCCTGCCTTCCTTCCTGCCTTCCTGCCTTCCTGCCTTCCTGCCTTCCTTCCTTCCTTCCTTCCTTCCTTCCTTCCTTCCTTCCTTCCTTCCTTCCTTCCTTCCCCTCTGCCTTAGAATCAATCCCAAGTATCAGTTCCAAGGCAGAAATGGAACAAGGGCTAGACAATTAGGATTAAGTGTCTTGCCCAAAGTCCCACAGCTAGGAAGTATCTGAGGTCAGATTTGAACCCACATCCTCCAAACTCTAGGCCTGGTTCTCTATTCATTGTACTATTTAGCTGCCTCCATAAATGCTTCTTGGCCAGTTCTAAGCCAGATCCTTCATTGGTCACCTAGTGGAGTGACTCAGATAATTTTCTATGAGGAATTATTTATTAAAGCTAACTTTTTCCCTTTTTAACAATTATTTTGCTTTAGTAGGAATGGAGAAGAGTCTGTCATCATCTTTTGTTCCACGTAGATCTGAATATCACCATTTAGTCATTACCCTCTCTCTTATACTGAATAATTCCATTTTATGGCAATACTTCCCTCACTGCCCTTTATTTTGTAGAGGGCTGGCCTTTCCACCTTGGATAATTTTATTAGTGGAAAGGGGAAGAAAGGGAAGAAACAGCCCATTCTTAGAAAACCAGAGACAGTACCCTCTCGGAGAAGACGGCAATCGCCAGAGAATCTTATTTCCCAGTAGCCCAGTAGCCCAGTAGTAGACAATCTAATTTGTCTACTAGGTCGAGGTTTGGAAACCTTTGCTCATTAGGACTTTTGGTTACTGTGGGACAAGGTATCTTACCTATTTGTGGCAGGTCACAGAAATGTGACTTTGAGCTTCTCTCCCAGTTTCTTAAGGGAATTGCCTAAGGAGAGCATGATTTGAGGCGAGACTCGGTCACTAATCAACCCAGCAGAATAAAGAAAGATAGAAAAAACCAAGGAACTAGACTGCCCTCTGGAAGAGAGCTGAGCCCAGCTGAGTGCAGCTGAGCAGATGGTTCATGGGAAAGCATCTGGGGGGAAAGAAGAATGTAGAGCTTGCATTTTTGGCCCCTGATGAAATGATTGACTGGAAGAAGTTAAGTTCTACATCCACTGCTAACCTAGTGGGAGAAAAAGCTTCACTGCTAGTTGCTGATGGGAGAGCAAGCTTTTCTTTCTATTGGGACCAACCTTGGCTGGCTGGCAGTTCACTGGGAAAAGGAGACCTTTGTCTGCTTTGCCCTTTACGCCACCTAGGGCTTGAGAGAAGGGAAACCTCTCAAGAGTTTGCCTTGTTTTATTATTCCTACTTTTTGCTCAGGAAGAAGAAAGCTCTCAGAGCCCAATCTAGAGAGCTGACTTAATAACTTGGTAGTTTCCAGGCTTAAGGGAAGCGCTTTTGCCAAAAGAGCATCCAAGAGTACCTTAGAGGCCTCATTAAATTAAGGGATTTGGGGTGCATGCTATTCTTTGTGAAGACCCGGGACACCAAAGCCTGCAGTCCAGATGCATGAACTGCCCAAGCACGCGGGTTCCCTTACTCAGATACCTCGGAGCTAGGTGTCCGAAAGCTTATGTCCGCTCTACCCTTTAGACACTTTGCGTTGCTGGGAGGGTGTGATCAAGGCTACCATGTTGCAATGGTTTTTGATTTGCATTCTGTTTGGTATTGTCTTGGGAGCTCAAGAGCCATAGTTATGAGTTTTAATGCATAGCTTCCCCACTTGAGGGCTACTTCGAGTGCTCGGACAAAGTCCTCAACCTGCCAACATGGGTGCCCACTGGGTGAATGAACCAACTTGGCCCAGAGAAAAGGATTGGGTATTGGAGTGCTCCCACTCACAGCCATGCCCTTGCTACAACATGTAGAAATCAGATTTCTCCCCTCTGTGTTGTACTGGCAAAATGACCAGGAGGAACCCTTGGAAAATGGCTCTGCACCAAGTATGAGTCTTCATCGAGTCAAGGAAGTGGTAGAAGATTGTCTAGCAAACCCAACTGCCCTAATGGGGTTTGTTTCAGGAGATGACCTTTGGAACTGCCCTTTCTGTTGTAAGGACTGGTTGGATCTGAGACAATCTCTCCAAATAACACTCCTCACTTGTCTTTCTCCCCTCTCTCCCCAAGGTCTTTTCAAAGGAAAAAACTTGGGCCCAAAGCCAAGTAATTCCCTGATGTCAGGCCTAGACCTGTAGATGAGGTGTTTCTGGGCGGTGATTCAGAGGCAACTAGTAATAATTCACGGAAAGAAATGCTGGAAAATTGGAAGGAAATTATTCTGCAAACCGAGGCTCGGATGTATGCATACATCCCATATACGCATTCTGTTGTGTCACCATCACCAATATAAAAGGTCGGTACTGACCTCTCCATTTCTGCCCTCCCAAATTCAGGCTTTATGTTACTTTCCCGGGGCTCGTTTGCTTGTTTTTCCCCCTCCCAGGCTATCCTCGATGTTAATTTTAACTTGATTTTGTCCACTCTAAAAAATGTCAGCACCCAACAGACTTTAACTTGGCTTTTCTCAAAAATTCCCTTTGGGTAATCTTGTTGGGGGCTATGGAGTCAAGGACAAGATAAAGTGGCCTTCCCCAAACGGGCCAACATATGAAGACCTGGAACACCGAAGCCTGCAGCTCAGAAGCGGGAATCGCTCTAGGCACACAGACACACAGGCTTCCTCAAGTCATATACTTCCCTGCTAGGTTTCCAGAAGCTTGTGTCCCTGCTACCCTCCAGACACTTTGCTGGGACAGTGTGATCAAGGTTTATGGGCAAGTCTAGACCATTGGGAAGACTTTGTTCTAGCCATTTCCCTAAATCCTTTCCTACTGGCCAATAAATAAGAATTATTCATGACTATTATTAATTAATGATTAATCCCGAGTGTCCCAGCTTTGGGCCGAATCCTCATGATCTTGTCTTTCCATAGGATCTCCTCAGCTTCCATGGATTTGACTCTCATCTCTAGGCAAATCTTTCCCAAATCTACATATCCCATATTCATCTCCAATCCCACACCTCCAAATGTCTCCTTGACATTTCCACTAGCATTTTTGTTGTTGTGCAGTCATGCCCAACTCATCATCACCCTATTTGGGGTTTTTTTGGCAAAGATACTGGAGTGGTTTACCAGGTTCTTCTCTAGCTCATTTTATAGATAAGGAAACTGAGGCAAACAGAGTTAAAGGACTTGCCCAGGGTCACACAGCTAGTCTGAAGCCAGATTTGAACTTCCTGACTTCAGACCCAGGGATCTATCCACTGCCCCACTTAGCTCTCCCTTCACCAACACAACTTGGAGATTTCTTTGGCTTTTCCATCATGTCTGAGGACCTTCATCACTGGGAAACCTTCTCAACCTACTTTAAGATCTACCCTCTGCCCCTCCGTTTGGAGGGTGGTGCAAATGAACTTCAAAACCTCCAAGGAATGGAGTCAAGGCAGACTTCCAGCTGGATGCACACCTTTGAAACGTTTCAGACTTCCCTATGCTCTCTTCTCGTTTTTTCAGATTCCTTTTGTGCGTTGTCTTTCTCAGTCCTTTGAGAGCCAGAACCATCTTTTTTCGTATTTGTATCCTTAGCTGTTAGCACAATGCTGAGCACACAGTAGTCACTAAATAGATGTTTATTGATAGAGTGTTTTATTGACAAGTGCACAAAGGCACCTCAAACTCAACGTGTCCAAAATTGAATTTATTATCATTTACCTTCCTAACTAGCTTATTTGGACATTTTGGAAACTACCACCAGTCTTCCAGTCACATAGATTCCGGGTCCACGAGTCATAATCCATAATCTCCTTGGGATCCAGTGATCCCACACTACTTCAGAGAAAACTTGATTAAATCAATGGGTTGGAACTAGATGAATTCAAGGTCTGTACACCTCCTGTTGGTCAATCAAAGCCATTGCCTGGGAGAACTTGGCCATGCTTTAAGGAACTTGTATCAACAGGAAAAGCTTTCGCAGAGCTAGATGTAGATTTGGAGGGTTTGGAAACAGAGAAGGAATGTAATCGTCCCAAACAGAATCATAACAAACTTGCTGTCCAGGGGCGAGCAGAAAAAAGGGAGAAAGAGAAGGACTGAGTTGTGGTGGAGAAGTGAGAAAGGGGAAATGGCCCTCAGTCTCAGAGGTATCTTGGAGCAGAAGATTCCGACTGAGGCCCTGAGTTGTATTCATCTACTCCAGGACTAAGGGACATTCTAAAAGAAGGTCTGCGCTTTTCTCACGCTCCCTTCCCAGGTCCTCTCTGCCCACGGACACCAAAATATAATCTTCTGCTTCCTTACCTGAATATTTCTGAGAAACTTAGATCTTTCCTCATCCCCAAAGAGGCCAGGGGTTAACCAGAAAGAGATATCCAGGAAATTAAGGCAGAGGACCAATTTTCTGCCTAACCATTAGGAATTTTCCCAATTGAGGGCTCTGAATGATTATGATTGCATCTATAATTTTTTGTGCAAAATAAAGGTCCGCTCTGTGGATTCCTTTCTTCTCTTTAATTCTGCTGGGGAGTTTCAACACAATACTAATTTTAAAACAGATCTATAAGACCCCAAGATGAATTAATTTGGACAGTCACCTCACCAGTATGTGGCTAGATCCCAGGGGTGCGTTGGAGTTAGCTTAGATGGGCTCCTGCTGATAGTTATATTTTCAGTCTTTGGAAATTCTCATTTGATTTATTGTTTTTTTGATTGTCTGGACTTAAGAAAGTGAAGAAGATAATGTTAATAATGTAGATTAAGGGGCAACTAGGTGGCACAATTCAAATCTGGCTTCGGATACCGCCTAGCTGTGTGACCCTGGGCAAGTCACTTATCCTCAATTGTCTAGTCCTTATGGCTCTTCTACCATGTAACCAATACTTGGTGTTGATTCTAAGACGGAAGGCAAGGGCTATAAAAATAATAATAATAATGTAGATGAAGTGACCAGAACACTCCCTACAAGGCCACAGAGAAACTTCCCCTGGAGACGGATCCCAGAATATGTACATTGTTCTAAACAGAGAAGATAAACCCAGTCCTGCAACATTTCCAGGGAAGCTCCCTTGAGGAAGTCTTCATGGAGGACTGGATCTGGCATGCAGCAGGACTATCATAGGACTGGTGGGCCTCTGACCCCGACAAGATGCACAGCTTAATGGAAAGCCTTAAAGAGCCTGTCTTTGCCAAGCATGTGAAATGGAACTGTGAACTCATATACTTTGACTGCATATGTGAATTAGCCAACAGCCCTGGCTAAACAGCAGCAGTGGCACAGATGGTGTTTGGAAAAAATATTAAGTGAAGAGGGGGAAACTGCCACCCCAATTCCTAGCGAGGGTAGCCAACCACCTAGGGAGGCTCTTGCTGTGAATGACTGTACCCCTCGAGGACAGAAACTGGACTATTTTTTTAACCCTTACCTTCCATCTTGGAAGCAATACTATGTATTGGTTCTAAGGCAGAAGAGTAGTGAGGGCTAGGCAATGGGGGTCAAGTGACTTGCCCAGGGTCACACAGCTGGGAAGTGTCTGAGGCAGGATTTGAGCCTAGAACCTCCCGTCTCTCGACCTGGCTCTCAATCCACTGAGCCACCCGGCTGCCCCCAGAAACTTGACTATTAACTGATATTTGGACTTCATGTTTTTCCAAATTTATTCACAATTCAAATTTTACATCTATGTATTTCATATAAACCAAAATAATAAAACATTATTATATGATTATGTTTTATGCAAACTGGTAGAGGATGTGTCATTTTTGTTATGTAGATCAGTCTAGAAAGAAATCTAGAAAGAAATGGCTCTGGTATCTCGAAGACATTTTCCTACTTGTGGTACAAGGGAACTAAGCAGGAAAATGGCCCCGAAGAGGTGACTCAGCTAAAGAAATTCATAGAAACTATGGGGAAAGATGGGACCATGGACAAATTTATCCCACCCAGAAAATTAGTAAGAAAAAGGAATTTAAGATAAGTTGGCCTCCTACAGGGACTTCACCATCCTAAAAAATCCAGAAAGTGGCTATTCCTTCTGTTACATGGTGGCAAATATGCCCATGCTTTGGCCTTGCTTGGGCGGGCAGCTAGGTGGTATGGCGGCTAGAGTACTGGACTTGGAATCAGGAAGACATCTTCCCAATTTCAAATTTGGCCCCAGACACTTACTAGCTGTGCGACCTTGGTGTGCAGGCAGAACCCTGTCAACCATGGATTGGAACTCAACACTTATATACTAGGATGATCCATGCAGCTTGTGCAGAATCCTATAGAAGATAAAGTCAGGTCATCATAGTGAACAGTGTAAGAGCCCTGGACTTTCGACCTCTGAAGCACATGCAGAGAAATTAGGTTTGGGGGGTCTCCCTGGTTCCAAAGGAGTGATTGAGACATTAGCAAGAAGACAATCATAGTCTCCTTTCATGAGTAGGATGTGGAATGTGCCCGAGAAGTAGTGTAAGATTGAACTCTCAGACTTCTCACCATTCTAGGAAAGATTAGGGAAATTCCTCTGGTGTTAATGACCTCGGAGAACATGAGAAGTAGATAAAGCTGGATAGGGACATGGGAGTGGAGTACCAAAGCAAGGGAATTCAAATCCCTTCCTTCCTTCCTTCCTTCCTTCCTTCCTTCCTTCCTTCCTTCCTTCCTTCCTTCCTTCCTTCCTTCCTTCCTTCCTTCCTTCCTTCCTTCCTTCCTTCCTTCCTTCCTTCCTTCCTTCCTTCCTTCCTTCCTTCCTTCCTTCCTTCCTTCCTCCCTCCCTCTCTCCCTTCCTCCCTCCCTCCCTCCCTCCCTCCCTCCCTCCCTCCCTCTCTCCCTTCCTTCCTTCCTTCCTTCCTTCCTTCCTTCCTTCCTTCCTTCCTTCCTTCCTTCCTTCCTTCCTTCCTTCCTTCTTCCTTCCTTCCTTCCTCCCGCCCTCTGTCCCTTCCTCCCTCCCTCCCTCCCTCCCTTCCTTCCTTCCTTCCTTCCTTCCTCCCTCCCTCCCTTCCTTCCTTCCTTCTTTCCTTCTTCCCTCCCTCTCTCCCTTCCTCCCTCTCTCCCTCCCTCCCTCCCTCCCTCCCTTCCTTCCTTCCTTCCTTCCTTCCTCTGTCTGTCTCCCATTTTGTGACACATCTTCCTTTGTGACTATTCCTTCTCTTAGTCTGTTCTCTCTCTTCCCTTTCCATATCTGTTTCTCTTTCTTTGTTGCTTGTATGTATTTTCATACCAGATTCCCTGTGTGTGTGTGTGTATAAAAGACGAACATAAAGACAGAATGTTACATGCATAGAGGTATGAGGGTAATGTTCTAGAGTCAGGTCTATCCACTTTTAAGAGTCAATTGTTAAATTTTGAGTTAAAAAATTTCACCTCAGGAAAAAAATTCCTACAAATCACAGCTTGATTTATCATTTTGTTGATTTCTAGACTTAAGAAAGTATTAATCATGCTAACTTAAAGTGTACATCCCCCTCTACAAAGAGTCCAGATATTTTAAATTCACCAGCACACCCCTATATTACGCTATAAACTGCATGAGCTCAGCAGGAGTGCAGTAGCAGTCATCACTAGCCTGGACATTGGGTCCCTGTGAGATAATATATAATGACAACAACAACAATAAAAACAACTGGCATTTATATTGTTCTTTGAGGTTTGCATAGTGCTTTACATTCATTATTTCTTCTGAGCCACATAACACACTTGGAAAGGGTTTAACCCTCCTTTGACCATCTCAGATGTTTTCTGGAATTATTGAATTCTCTTTCTTTTGTATTTTTCAGGGAGTTCACTATTCCACTACTAAGACCTTCTGGTCTTAATTATTTATATTCCTTCTAAGTATTCTCTCCAGGTGTCTTATTTCAAGTAAAATTTTACTTTGTTTTTAACTCATGCTTCATTTCTTCCAGCCATTCTCACAGAACTTGGGACCAAGTCACTTTTCTTTCTGAGTCTGCTTATACTTATTGTAAAGTTATCTTTGCCTGGTTTACTTCTTTGGTTTCTGTGAACCTATAATATTACCGACTTCAATATTTTCTTCTGTTGGCTCATTTTTTTTTTTGGCTTTGCTCTTCTCCCAGGATTCACAGATTTATTTATTAATATAACTGGCTTCCAAGGTACATGAAGGAGCTAGCTTCTCTTTCTCTTTGTTTTTCCTTATCACTATTTTTTACCTTCTGACCATTTCAGATATTTGTTGCTCTGTGTATGGGAGATCTGGGCTCCTCTATATTTCACATCATTGTATTGCTGTAGTCTCTATGGGGATAATACATTCTGCAGAATCATTGTGCTGCTTTGCTGAACTAGGTGAGAGCAGAGCAGTTGGTATATGAGGCAAACAGAGGGCCTCCTGGACCTTGGTCATCCTCCAGGTTAGGTAGTGGCTGGAGGATGATATGCTTTAAAATAAACAAATAAACAAACAAGGGATATATTAAATATTGTATATAAAGACAATGTATTCATGTTGGGAAAACCAGGAACCAGTGGAGAGAAGAATGGTGAATAGAAGTGTACACATGTGGCCTACAATACTCCCCAATAGGCCCCCATCAAGATTAAAATGTTAATTGGAAAATATTTAACAAAATAAATAAGAATATCCTAGAACATAAATAACATTAACATGTGGTTTTCATGCAGTCCACAGAGATTCATATGTATGGTTTGGTAGCCCAAGTTCCTATTTGAATTCGTAGAATGTTTGGGATGTAGTCCAAACCAATTGAACTGAAAGAAGAGATAAAGGAGGCATTTAGTCAATACATCACAAGCCTGACACAGAGGAGTGGATAATTGTAGAACCAACTAATAATGTTACTTAATGATGATTTTATCTTTCTTGGAGAAGACTAAAACCACTCCTGGGCTTAGGGCAGGAGGGGTCTAAGACATTTACTCTCTTCCTATCCTTCTAAAGGACAGTTCTGTTCTGGGCCCACATGTGCCACTGGCTTCAGTCCTTGGGGAACCTGACTTTAAACAGAAGGTTCAGGCTCTTTCTTCTTGTACAAGTCTTTTTCCTTATTATCTCTTTGGTGTACAAATCCAGCAGTGCTATGGCTGGATCAAAGGGCAGACAGTCTTTTATCACCCTTTGGGCATAGTTCCAAATTGCCCTCCAGAATGGTTGGATCAGTTCACAACTCCACCAGCAATGAATTAATGTCCCTGCTTTGCCACGTCCCCTCCAGCATTCATTACTTTCCATAGCTGTCATGTTGGCCAATCTGCTAGGTGTGAGGTGATACCTCAGAGTTGTTTTGATTTGCATCTCTCTGATTATCAGAGATTTAGAACACTTCTTCATGTGCTTAGTAATAGTTTTGATTTCTTTGGCTGAGAACTGCCTGTTCATGTCCCTTATCCATTTATCAATTGGAGAATGGCTTGATTTTTTGTACAATTGATTTAGCTCTTTGTAAATTTGAGTAATTAAACCTTTGTCAGAGGTTTTTATGAAGATTGCTTCCCAATTTGTTGCTTTCCTTCTGATTTTAGTTATATTGGTTTTGTTTGTACAAAAGCTTTTTAATTTGATGTAGTCAAAATTATTTATTTTACATTTTGTGACTCTTTCTATGTCTTGCTTGGTTTTAAAGTCTTTCCTTTCCCAAAGGTCTGACATGTATACTATTCTGTGTTTACCTAATTTACTTATAGTTTCCTTCTTTATGTTCATGTCAGTCACTCATTTTGAATTTATCTTGGTGTAGGGTATGAGGTATTGATCTAATCCTAATCTCTCCCACACTGTCTTCCAGTTTTCCCAGCAGTTTTTATCAAATAGTGGATTTTTGACCCAAAAGCTGGGATCTTTGGATTTATCATATATTGTCTTGCTGAGGTCACTTGCCCCAAGTCTATTCCACTGATCCTCCTTTCTGTCTCTTATCCAGTACCAAATTGTTTTGATGACTGCTGCTTTGTAATATAGTTTGAGATCTGGGACTGTAAGGCCCCCTTCCTTTGTATTTTTTTTCATTATTTCCCTGGATATCCTTGATCCTTTGTTATTCCAAATGAACTTTGTTATGGTTTTTTCTAAATCATTAAAGAAATTTTTTGGAAGTTCTATAGGTATGGCACTAAATAGATAGATAAGTTTGGGTAGGATGGTCATTTTTACTATATTGGCTCGTCCTACCCATGAGTAGTTAATGTTTTTCCAATTGCTCAAGTCTAGTTTTAGTTGTGTGGAGAGTGTTTTGTAGTTGGTTTCATATAGTTCCTGTGTTTGTCTCGGGAGATAGATTCCTAGGTATTTTATTTTGTTTGAGGTGATTTTGAATGGGATTTCTCTTTCTAGTTTTTGCTGCTGAACTATGTTGGAGATGCATAGAAATGCTGATGATTTATGTGGGTTTATTTTGTATCCTGCAACTTTGCTAAAGTTGTTGATTATTTCAATTTGCTTTTTGGTTTAATCTCTAGGATTCTTTAAGTAGACCATAATGTCATCTGCAAAGAGTGATAGTTTAGTCTCCTCTTTGCCTATTTTGATGCCTTCAATTTCTTTTTCTTCTCTAATTGCTACTGCTAGTGTTTCTAGTACAATGTCAAATAGTAGAGGTGATAATGGGCATCCTTGTTTCACTCCTGATCTTATTGGGAAGGCTTATCCCCATTGCAGATGATGTTGGCTGATGGTTTTAGATATATACTGTTTATTATTTTTAGGAACGACCCTCCTATTCCTATGCTTTCTAGTGTTTTCAATAGGAATGGATGTTGTATTTTATCAAAGGCTTTTTCTGTGTCTATTGAAATAATCATGTGATTTTTGTTGGTTTGCTTGTTGATATGGTCAATTATGTGGATAGTTTTCCTAATGTTGAACCAGCCCTGCATCCCTGGTATAAATCCTACTTGATCATTGTGGATGACCCTTCTGATCACTTGCTGGAGTCTTTTTGCTAGTATCCTATTTAAGATTTTTGCATCTATATTCATTAGGGAGATTGGTCTATAGTTTTCTTTCTCTGTTTTTGATCTGCCTGGTTTTGGAATCAGTACCATCAGGCTCTTTCTTAAATTCTTTGGCTCAATACAATATAATCTGAGAACTACAGGGGAAATACCACTGAAGGCTTAAGTGTGATTCCTGTCTAGGATCTTCCCAATGGAAGAGAGTATTGAGAGAAGGGGGGATTGGTGGGGAAGGATGAATAAGAAGGTACTGAATGTATAATGCAAATCAGGTATAGGAAAGCTATTTATTTCTTCCATTCAAAAAAAATTGCCCAATTTCTTTCAATTCAATTCAAATTCCATTCAAAAGAAACGAGAGACTCAGAAGCACACATTAATGAAAACTTAGCAAGCAGTAGCAACTTCAAACTACCATTGTATTCTTCTGAAAAAGACTTAAAATATTGAAACAGGAAGCATTTTTCTTCATATCAGCTTTACATTGTCCAGACAATTCCCTTTGGGTCCATGTCTTCTAGCAATGCAGATCAGACCTTGGTTTATAGCTCCTTCTGGTGGACATTCTTGAAGAACACTCGTGTTGTCAATCAGTTCACAGTGACAGACCCAGGATCTCCTGACCTCTTGAACTCATAAGGATACCTCCAAGGCTGATTGTGTCCAGGGAAGGAACACAGAACACCTAGGGACCTAAAACTCAGACTAATCTTAGAAGAAGAGAACAAAGTCAAAACCACTATATCTAAAGCTACCCCCTCATCCTCCACCCTAGGCTCAGGTTCAAAAAGAATGCCTAGAAGAGTGCAAAAAGGATTTTTAAAAATCAAAGAGGTAGAGGAATAATTGGGAAAAGAAATGAGAGTGCTTCAAGAAAATAATGAAAAAAGAGTCAATAGCTTAGTAAAGGAGGCACAAAAAGTACTGAAGAACATAACATTTTAAAAACAGAATAGGCAAAATGGTAAGAGGCACAAAATTCACTGAAGGCAATAACCTTCTAAAAAAAAAGAAAGCAGAACTGACCAAGTGGAAGAAAGGTACAAAAATTCACTGAAGAACAGAACTTAAAAAGTAGAACTGACCAAATGGAAAAGGAGATAAAAAGCTCACTAGAGAAAATAATTTCTTAAAAATTATAATTAGCCAAGTAGAAATTAATATCTCCATGGGACCTCAAGATACAATAAAACAAAATAAAAAGAATGCAAAAAATGTGAAATATCTCATTACAAAAACAACTGACCTGGAAAATAGATCCAAGAGAGATGATTTAGGAATTATTGGACTGCTTGGAAGCCATGATAAAAAATGTCTAGATATCATCTTTCAAGAAATTATCATGGTAAACTGCTTTGATATTCTCACCCATAGGGAAAAAAATAGAAATGGAAAGAATCCACCAATCACCACCTGAAAGGAATCCCAAAATTAAAACTTCCAATAATATTATAGACAAATCCCAGACTTCCTAGGTTAAGGAGAAAATATTGCAAGTAGCCAGAAAGAAATAATTAAAAAACCGTGGAACCATAGTTAGAATAACACAAGCTCTAGCAACTTCTTGAGGGCTTAGAATATGACACTCTGGAGGCAAAGGAGCTAGGATTTCAACCAAGAATCATCTGCCCAAGAAAACTGATAATAATCCTTCAGGGGAAAAAATGAATAATCAATAAAACAGAAAACTTTCAAGCATTCCTGATGAAAAGACGAGTTGAATGGAAAATGACTTTCAAATACAAGACTGAAGACAATCATAAAAAGGTAAAAAGGAAAGAAAATTATAAAGAATTAAAAAGGTTAAACTGTTTATATTTCTACATGGAAAGGTGATACTTGTGACTCCTAAGAACTTTATTATTAGAGCAGTTAGAGTATACATATTCATACAATTGTGAAATGAATAAGATAGGATATCTAAAAATAAAATTAAAGGGTGAGAAAGAGGGATACACTGGGAGAAGGGAGAAGGGAAGATAGTATGGGATAAATTATCTCACATGAAAGAGGCATGAAAGAGCCTTTACAGTAAAAGGAGAAACAGGGGAGGAGGAAGGGAACACTTGAACCTTACCCTCATCCAAATTGACTCAAAGGGAAATACACATATACGGTTTGTTATAGAAATCAATCTTGCCCTACAGAGAAGTAGGAGGTGAAAGGAATAAGAAACAGTGGGAGGACTTATAGATGGAAGGGCAGTTTGGGAGAGATGGTGGTCAGAAGTAAAATGCTTTTGAGGAAGAATAAGGTGAAAGGACAGAGAAAGAGAAGAATAAACAGGAGAAAATAAGATAGAGGAAAACATATAGTAATCATAACTGTGAAAAGATGTTTTAGCAAATTTCTCTGAAAAAGACCTCATTTCTCAAACACAGAGAATGGAATCAAATTTACAAGCATACAAGTCATTCCCCAAATGATAAATGGTCAAAGGATATGCACAAGCAATTTTCAGGTGAAGAAATCAAAGCTATTTGAGTCATTGGAAAAAAAGTCCTAAATCACTATTGATTAGAAAAATGCAAACTAAAACAACTGAGAGGTACCACCCCACTCATACCTATCAGATTAGCTAATATGACAGAAAACAAAAATAAGTGTTGGAGGGGATATGAGAAAATTGACACAGTAATGAATTGTTGATGGAGCTGTAAACTGATTCAAACAATCAAAGCAATTTTGAGTTATGCCTGAAGGGCTATAAAACCATGCATACCTTTTGACCTAGCAATACTATACTACTAGGTCTGGATCCTAAAGAGGTTTAAAAAAAAAGGAAAAGGATCTATATGTACAAAAAATATTTATAGCAACTCTTTTTGTGGTAGCAGAGAATTGGAAATTGAGGGGATGTCCATCATTTGGGGAATGGTTGAACATGTGGCATATGTTTATGATAGAATATTGCTGTATCAGAGTGCTTTCAGAAAAACCTGGAAAGACTTACATTAACTGATACAAAGTAAAATGAGCAGAACCAGGAGGAAATTATACACAGTAACAGCAACATTGTACAATGATCAACTCTGAATGACTTGGTTATTCTCGGCAATACAATGACTCAAGATAATTCTGAGGGTCTTGTGATAAAAATGATTACTTCCAGAAGCATAGTTTTTAAAACTTTATTTTTCTTGTTTTTGTTTATATTTCCTTTCACAGCATGACTAATATGGGAATGCCACTTTAAGGAGGGAGAAGGGTAGGAAGAGAGAGAATTTTGGAACTCAAAATTAAAAAAATATTGAAAATTTCTTTTACATGTATTTGAGAAAAATAAAATATTAAATTAAAAAACTAAAAGGTGAAAACAAAACCAAACAGTGGAATTTATATTTTATCCCAGAGGCAATTGGAAGTCACTGAAGCTTTTTGGGTAGATAAGTGTTATGATCAGACCAATGGAATATCAATTTGCCAGCTATGTGGAGGATAGATTGGAGAGAGAAAAGACTGGAAGATAGATATTCTAGGTGTATAAAAGACATAAAGTAAGATGATTGTTATATGAGTATAAGAAATGTTGAGGAGGTGGAACCAATAAAGCATGACAGCATGAGAGAAATTAAGACAATAAGAATAGAAGATGGATCCTGTGAATGAAAAATCCCCTACCGATTATTTCTGATTATTTTTATTATTAGCTTTCATCAAAACTACAATTCTAGCATCTTTAAGGAATGAATGTGAGATTATTGCAAGAATAACCCCTAAATATATAGTAGTTACTGCCCATAGTGACATTCTGCATATTTATAGTCTTGGTACACCCCCTTTTCAGCTGATTTAGCATCATTCTTGACCACTATTTAAGGCCAGATACTGTACTTTCTGTATACCAGGCCTTTTCAGTTTCTGTCCATATTTAAGTCACACTTTCCCAAGATACTGTACTTTTTATGCTTATTTTTTTTTACAGACATAAACCTATCATTTGAAGCATCGGTTTGGTATATGAGTCCATTCACAAAGCTCAATGTCTTTGGTCTTGACCAGAGTCCAGCTTTATTGCGAGACTGGCCCACTCAATAAACCCATTTCTTTTTGCTTGGAGACTTTTTAAAATTTTTTTTGGCATCTGCTAATAGAATTTTCACTACACTCCTGGGTTACAGAGTTGGGGGAAAGGAAGCACAGTAGTGCCCTTGATATAATAAGGAGGGGATAAATTTTAGGGAAAGATAATGAATTCTGTTTTAAACATGTTGAGTCTGAGTAGGAGATTCAAAGACTGGAGCCCAGGAGATCAATGAGGAATAGGTACGAAGATTTGGGAGTCATCTGCAGAGGTGATAGTTGAATCCATGAGAGTTGATGAAATCACTAGGAGTTTAGAGAGAGAAATCCCCAAAGATACCCAGAGAATTGGGGCACACCTCTGTTTTGTGTAGAATTGTGTGGGGACATGGGGACCCTTCAAAGTAGCCTGAGAAGGATTGAACGAGTAGAAGAAAGTAGTGCATTAAGACCCAGGGAGAAGAAAGTACCCAGAAAGGGCCAGCAGTGTCAAATGTTGCCAATAAGGCAAGAATGACTGAGAAAATACAATTGGGTTTAGCAATGGAGATCACTGGTGACCCTGGAGAGAATAGTTTCATTGGAGTAGTAGGGGATAAAAGCCATTCTGGAATGAATTGACAAGTAGATGTGAAGTGAAAGAGTGGAGACAATGAATTCAGAAAGCTTTTTCTAGAAGTTTGGTTTTGGAATGGATGAAAGAACTTATTTTATAACTCTCAACACACTGATCCTAGAAGGACACTTGGAGGACTTGTTGCTTCCCATTATTATTTCTGACTTTCTCCTTACTGACTTTTCCCTCACCAACCTCTCCTCCAGTATACAGATTTGTCCCTTCATCCAGACCCTGGTGGCGGGTCCTCAGGTCATTTTCCCTTCTTTCTCTAGGATTTTAATATCTGAATCACAATTTTCCTTTCCTTTCTGTTACAACTCTTGTCCTTCCATTAATGAAATCTGTTATACAGTTCATGATATTCCTTCAAGCCTTCCATTTCTACTTCCTCATCATATTCGATCTTTCCCTCATTCTACTCAATCTTTTGACCTACTTTTCTATCTCCTCTACCCACGTGGATGTTACGCTTCTGAGATCAAAACTCGGAAATTCCTTATCTGATCATAACCTCCTATCATTTCATTTCTCCCTATATCTTTCTCCTAGGTTTATTCTTCACTCAGTGTGATCTCCAATTCCTCTGTTCCTTAGTACTTTTCTAGGTCATCATCTCTATTCTGATTTTATTTTCCTCCCCATCCAATCTGGACCACTTAATCAATCAGTTAAACTGTATGCTGTCCTTTGCTTTCCTATCTTATTATCACTCATCCCTTAACAAATAATTCCCATCTTCTCTGATCCTACTTGGGAGCTGATGAACAAAGGTGTAGAAAGTCAAATATATCCATGTTGACTGGATAGATAACCTAACAATATATGTTATCTAATCTCAACTAGACCCTCACCACAGCAAGGCAATTCTTTAACTTTTTCCTTTTTTCTTTACACCACTGAACTCTGTAGCCATTCCAAACCTCTTCTCTCCCCAAGCTTCCAGCACCATCCACTCCCCATACTGTCAGCGGAGGACTTTGTCTCATACTTGACTGAGAAACTTGAGGCTGTATCCTGTGGCTCCCTCTTTTCTCTTTGATGATCTTACAAGCCCTTGACATCTCCCTTTGCCTCTTCCTTTACTTTGGTTTCTGATGAAGAGTTGGCCTTTCTCCTCACCAAGGCCTATTTTTATCATTGCTCCCATTCCTTCATTTTCTTTGGCATATTGTCCCCACAACTATGCTCTTTTTCTCATTTTCAGTTTCTCCCCATCTCCTGGCTCCATTCCTGCTGTCTACAAATCCTCTCCTGTCCTTATGACACAGCAACAACACAATTCTCACCAGACCCCATCACCCCTTCAAATTGTCAATATATATGTATATTTTTTTCTCCCTTTAAAAGCCGTATTTGTAGAAAAAAGGAGACTACACTTCTTGGCTCAATTTCCTCTCCTTTCACTTCCTTATCAATCCTTTGGAATGCAGCTTCCTACTGAAATGGCTTTTTCCAAAATTACTAATGAATTGACAAATCTTAGACCAGCTTCTCCTCCCGGATACTCTGTCCTGGGATTTCCATGATTCTGCTCTTAGTTCTTCTCCCCGTCTGACCACTCCTTCGTCTCCTTTGCTGATCATGAACATCATACCTCCTAACCATGGGTGTACCCTAGGAGTGTGGTGGTACAGCATCCTTTTAAATTTAATCTGCTTTATTAACATTTTCTCCATTTCTTTCTCAAGTCTAGATGAATAATAAAACAACAAATCAAGCCCTCATTTGTAGCATTTGGCAATTTCTGAGGTGAAAATGTTTCTACTGAAAATTTCAGTTCGTTCTCTAGAGCTGGTTTCAGCATACCTTTGTTATACTTCTAGATTCTGTCCTGGGCTGCTTTCTTTTCCTTTCTTAGTGAGCACATCAACTCAAGTGGGTTTTAAGTGCCATCTTTATCAGATCTATATGCCCCAGTCTCTTTCTTGACCTCCAATCTCACATCACCAACGTGCCTAGAGAACATTTGGATCTGGATATCCCACAGGCATCACAAACTCTTCCATCACCATCCTTCTGATCATGCAATTTCAAGATGTTGGTGTCATTCTTGACTCCTCCCACCTCTCGCCATATTTGATCCACCAATCATCCAACCTACCACTTGCTAAATCCTCTCATTTCTACCTCCATCAAAATGTTGCATTTGCCCTCTTTTCTCCACTGATAGTTGCCATTATAGTTTAAAAATTCATCTCTTGTCCAGACTATTTCTATAGTCTCCCGATTTGTCTCCCTTCCTAGTTCAATCTATTCTCCATACAGCTGTCAGAGTCTAAAGCAAAAGTTTTACTCTTCTACTCAGAAACTCTTACAGCTCCTCATTATCTCCAGGGTCCTATCTAAGTTTTTCTGTTTCTCATTTAAAATTTTATAATCTGTCCCCATTCCTACAGTACCAGGTTGATTACACACTTTTTTTTGCCTTCATGTACACTATGGAGTAGTCAAATTGAGTTCCTTCCTGGTCTTCATCCAATTCTCCCATTTTTATAGACTTTTTACTGAAATTCATTCCCTCCAGGTCTCCATCCTTTAGATCTCTAGTTTTCTTTAAGACTTGGTTCAAAACACCTTCTTGGCTTAGCATCTTCCCATCTATTCGCGCCTGCCCCTTCAAAATTAACTGGCAAATGTTTTACATATTCCTACGTAATACCCGTTTCAAAAGTTTGTGTAGTTACTGTTATTATATTATTATACTGGCCATAGTTACTGTTATTATAGCTTTAAGAGCCAAATGGAATGATGTGGAAACCTCCAGTCTGAAAAGATGATGGAAACGAGCTGAAGAAGTGGCTCCAATATCAAGGTTAGACGGGAAACTGGAGAGAGGAAGAGATGGAAGAATCTTCTGTTATGTGTACTTATTTTCATGGTGTCTCTTCTGTTAGTATGTTGGCTCCTTGAGGGCAGTGACTGTTTTTGCTTTTCTTTGTATGTTCAACTTTAACACGGTGTGCCTAGCACATAGTAAACACTTAATAATTGCTGGTAGATAAAGCTATTCCATTATCTTGTGATGATGACAAACAAGATTTTGGAAAGGAGACTTTGCATGGTACCTTGAGTATAACGAATGGTGGAACTCGGTTTTTAGGAGAGGTCATTTGCAGGCTAGAGGTGGCTGTGATCATTCGCAGAGATCAAACATTGTAAATGATCATTTCTTTATGTCTTTGTGTTATTAGATTGTTAGCGTCATATATTCACTAACTTGAACATGATTTATTTACGTGCTAAGGCTTTTGAGGAGATAGGAACAACCACTTTTGGCAAAAAAGTTTCTCCAGTTTGTTAAATGAACAGTAAACTGGTGTTGGGGCTCTGAACTGATCAGTGCTAGAGATAATGTAATTTAGATAATTAATGAAGAAACATCTGAACATACCCTTGTATTTCCCTGGAACTAGGGGAGATGAGAACAAATATGGTCATCGGGCCACTCCATGATCTCATTGGGCATGCATGGAAATGTGTGCAAACACAATTGTGTGTGTGTACACGTCTCCCTTGGCCATACTATCAGCTCCTAGAAGGCAGACACTTTTTCACATGGGTTTTTGCATCCCCAGCACAACACATGATAAAAAATATACATAAATATAAAATATATAAATAACATACAAGTATATAAAATATATAAAAATATACAAGTATAAAAATGCTCGGTTGAAAGGGGGAAGATATTGGATGTGAGTTTGAATATATAGTAGCAACATCAAGTTAAAGTCGATTAAGGATGAGGAAGATCTGAGCATGTTTGTAGGCAGCAGTGGGTGACAAGAGGCTGAAAATGAGAAAAAGAGGAAGACAGAAGGTTCAAGTTACTGACCAAGATAGGGGAGGGAGTGTTCCAGGGCTCATAAGTAGAAGGGCTGCAGACTGAATTGCTGCCAGCACCAGGAGGAGGGGAAGGTGGGGGGATAAGTTTGACCAAAAAAACTTAGGAAAATGTGTGGAAATTTGTTATTACATATTATTGGGAATATATAAATACATACACATATATAAAGGAGGTCTTAGAAAAAAAACAAAATAAGTAGAAGGCATCAATGAGGATCGCATTGTTTGCTGAGTCTGAAGCAAAGAAGAAGAGAATGGGGAAGTTTTAAGAAACCATTTTTGAAGGGAGAAACTGGGGAGGAGAGTGAGTTCACAATGACTGGCCACATTTTTTTTCAGTGAATTATAAAGTAAGGGTCTCTTTTGAGAAGGAAGACAGACTGTATGTATCTTGAGGAGAGGAGGGAGATAAGAGAAGAGAATTAGAATAGCCACTACAGACAGCTCGATGCCAAATCCAGAAAGAATAAAAGGATTACTGTGCAGTAGTGAGAGCCCAAATGAGAATCCAGACAGCACAATTGTATAAATGTGCCCAACAGCATTCGACATGACAGCAGTAGTAGTAGAGGTAGATGTGGGAGTAATTCAGGGTTGGGGTTTGAAAGGGAAGCTTAGTGAGAGAATTTGGTAGGAGATTCAAGGGTGGATAACAATGTAAAGATGAGTGACTGCCTAAAAGATCAAGATCCTGAAGGTAGGAAAGGGAGAGCGGGGAGGAGCAGGCTAAGTGGAACTTGCAGGGAGGTTGTCAAGGATTAGGACAGGCAAGCCATGGAGAGATGGTAAAACAGGTTAGGATGGTTAACGTCCCTGCCTCTAATTGAGGGAAGGTGCAGATCCCAAGTGGAGGAAGTGGACCAGTTGGGAAATGAGGATAGTTGAAATGACGCCAACATGTAAAGTTGAAGTCTGAAGGAAGGTGTTATCAGTCTAGAAAAGAAGACCGTTTGCTTAGTCCTGAACTCCAGAGGAGGGAGAATCAGCTTGGGCTGGCAGGGAATGACCACTAGGACCAGAGGAAGAGTTCAGGAAGCAAAGTGGACAGGGAGGACCTGGATAAGAACAGGGAGGATCATTTTGGAGCATCGTGTCCACTTCCCGTCCTGGCTGGTTGGATGGTGACACTGGGCTGACCCAGCTGCAGGAGAGAAGGTCCATGCAGTGAGGGAGAGGATGGCTGGGGATGCAATGTTTTCAGGAAGGATCCGGGGAGCACAGCATCTCCTAATGCCCTTAGGGAAAAGATGGGGAGATGTGGGTTCAATGGTAGCACGGTTGGGTAGATTTAAAACTCCCAAATGGCCAAACCCTGAGAAGTCAATGGTGCTGTGTCCGTTTGGAAGGAGGTCTCTGGTGGTGGGCCCCAGGGGTCTTGCTGAACATTGTTCTCAATCACTCAGTGACAGAGAAGACACAATGATCCAGTTTACAGATAGCATATGAGATGTCTAGATCTTAAAAGATTTCTTTCGCCTATGATGTTGGGCTCAATCTAATAAGAGGAATGTTTAAAGATAAAATTTAAAAGGGATGATGAAAAACCTTAGACTCGGGTTCAATAAATCCATTTCAGAAGTATAAAACAAGGTAGGGGCATTAACTAGAAAGCTGTTCATGTGAAAAAAATATGTGGGAAGTTTTGGAGACTATCAAATAGTGTTCTGGCAGCTCCAAACCAAATGCAACGAGAGATACCGTGCCCAGACTAAGGGAGGTAATGGAGGTGGAGCAAGGCAGTATTGGATTGGGAGAAGAGCCGAGTTTGAATTCTGCCTTCAAAGCTCACCAGTTGTGTGACTGTGGGCAAGCCACTTCACCTAACACCTCAGTTTCCTCATCTGCAAAATAGGGATACTAGCACCTACCTCACAAGGTTGTGGTGAGAATCAAGAGAAATAATAGTGTTTTGTAAATGGTTAAAAAAAAAAAGGTAAAACTACTCAATACTAATGGTCCCACTATCTTCTTCTGTGGTCAAACCAGTTGGATGATTGCGTTCAAGTCTGGAAATCAAATTTTTGGGAGCAGTCTGTAAAGCTCAGATGGTTCAGAGGAGTGCAGCCAACAGGCTGAAGGGCTTCCTAGAGGTTTAACTTGAGACTTCTTTTAGCAGGGAAACTAGACTGCAGTATGAAAGAATTAGATTTGCTCTGATGGACCCCAACAGGCAGAATTAGGAATAAAAGCAGTAGAGGATTGATGAAAGGAAAAACACGTCAACAATGAGTGATTCAAAATGGCGACCGGCTGCCTCGAGAGAGCAGGTTTCTTCTCTCTGGGGATCTCCTTGGGCAGATGCTGAAGGAGGGATCCAGGTGACATTGGATGTAGGACTTTTTCACCAGGATAGACTTCAGGGGTGTCTGAACTCGAATGGGGGGGGGGGGAGATTCACCTTTATTTTCACCAGCCCCTGAAATTTTATATTTTTTTTCAAGTATGAAGTATACACCCCCTCCCAGTACACAATGTTCATTCAGCCCCTTCCACTGGGCAGAGGTAGAATAGCCATGGAGCTCCTCCGGCCAGATAGTGTCTTTGTCCTGGGCTTTCTTTCTGCTCCTTACATTTCTCTTGTCAGGACCACCCCCTTCCAGTTACCAAGATTTGTAATTTAATTTCTTCTCAGCTCTTCGTCCTTGTTCCTATAGTCAACCAACTGACTGGCTGTCCATCTTATCCCAACTTTTATATCCATTCCTTTCAGATAATTTGCTCAGTCCCCAGAGGCCGCCATCGCTTCTTCCTTGGTGATTCTTCACTGGTCCTCTTCCCTCTTCCATGGCTCCCTTCTCCAGTCTGTCCTTCACAGTACAGGTCTCTGCCTCTGCCCTCCCCCTGACCCACCCCACCCAATCTTCAGTGGATTTTGACTGCTTCTCTCATCACAAACTCCTCAGCTCAGTGTGTAAAAGCTCTTCTTAGGCTGGTGATTGGCTTATTTCATGTTATTCCTTTTCAGATACATTGTTTGGCACGCTTTCCTCACATGCATTTTTCCCTCCCTCCAGGTTTTTTCTTTCCTTTTTGGGGGGGCCATCCCTATCACCCAACACTGTTATCAGACAGGAATGTAGAAATACTTGTCCAATGTTGGTTCTACTCTGATCCTGGATGCTCTGGGCAGTGGACAACAAGGTCTATGACTGGAAAGTTTATAGATCATTAAGGCAAAGTTCCCTAGTGGTATATGGCTAGAGAGCTAGGTCTGGAGTTGGGAAATCCCGAGTGCAAATCCAATCTTTGTAACACTTACTAGCCATGACTGGGCAAGCCACTTAACTGCTGTTTGCCTTAGTTTCCTCAACTGAAAAATGGGGATAATAGCACCTACTTCCTAGGATTATGAGGACCAAATAATTTTTGTAAAATGCATTTAGCATAGTGCCTGGCATGTAGTAAGGTGTTATATAAATGTTTATTCTCTTCTTCCTTCCTTAGTGGAAAGAAAGATTTTGGGTGGTATCTAGAATCTGCTTTCATTCCTTTTTTAGGAACTGCTATTCTAAACCATTAAGAATTTCATGCTTTTCTCTAAAAATTAAAATCTTTACTGAGGGCAAAATCATAGGATATGACATTAGATGAGCTAGGTTTTCATTTTAAATTGGTTTTCATAATTCTGAAAAAGAACAAAAGGCATTTCAACCTAAAGGGTTACTTGGAAAAACCAAACCAAATCTGGATAGTCTTTTGTCCAAGTGCATTCGTTAGCAATGACACAGACCAGGTGATAAAGAAGCCACACAATCCCTCAAGGTTGGCTCAGACTCTCTCTGATTGTCCTTTTAAGTATTCAGAAAAGGAGGAAAGTCTTTACCTGCTTCCTAGCAGGTTGCTATGCTCATGGGATAGACATTGAATTATCTGCAACTTGAAGCGATGCTACTCCTATGATCTAAAGTCAATCTGAGACAAAAACTAGTTTTCTATGCATGCACACCCACCTATCTACCACACACACACACACACACACACACACGAACGCACGCACCTATCTACCACACGCACACACCCCTATCTCTCTCTCACACACACACCTATCTGCCACACACACACACACACACACACACACACACCTCTCAACCAACCGTGACCCCAGTGGCTTAGCTCTGGCCATAGAGCTTTGTGGCTCCTAAGGTCCTGTTGGCACCAAGAGGCCCTGATTCTACAGCTTCCTGCCGCATGCTATGGCAATCATTATGAAGAACAGTGGCCAGTGTGGCGGCAAGTTGCTTCCTTATCTTAGTGCCTCCCTCACAGATCATCTGTGTCTATCTTGCTTGTTGTCTCCATAACTAGAATGTGAACTCCTTGAAAGCAGGTATTGGTTTTGTTTTGGGGGGTATTTTTGCCTTTTTTTCTATCCCTAGAACTTAGCTAAGTGCTTGGCACACAGTAAGGGTTTAATGTTTGCCAACTGGGGAGCTGGCAATGCCTGCAGAGGCATTTTTCCCTAACATGGCGAGTTCTCCTTTGAAAAGTCATCTTTACTTTTCCCCCCCTACGTTTTCCACAAGGAACAACTGGATTTGTTTATTTTAGCTTTAACATTTTAACTTGGTTTTTGAGTATTTTATAACAAGGCAGTGCAGGGCCATGGCGAGAGTACTGGGTTTGGAGGACCTGGGCTAAAATCCTCCCTCCTTTTCCTTTGGAGATAACAAGACTGCTTCAAAGATCCCTTGTGGCCCTACATCTGTGACACGGAGTCACCTCTCGTTTTAGCCTAGAACAAATCATGTAAAAGACTTCCACACCAGCGGGTCTGAAAAGAAATAATGTAATGAAGTCGCTTGCTGTCATGAAGTACCAAATGTGAGAACATTTATGCTATTGTTTTTATTTATACAACTATAAAGAGTGACAGTAGCAATTTTTTGATGGGTAACATCTTGTATTAGCACTGCTAATTATACTGCTATAAATTTAGTTCAGGATCAGAAGATTTAGGAAAGGAGAAGAAAAAAGATTACCATTCCCCCACCCCCATTAAAACAGGGAAACTTTTTCTTTTCTCTTTTTTTAACTTTACTCAGATGCCTTCCTATCAGCCTCCTGGTTTATAGTCTTCAGATCACAGGAAGAAAGGCTTTCGCTTTGGAAAAGAGATTACAGGCTAGTTTATAGTGCCAAGCAAGACAGAAAACCCAATTTGGGTCTCTAGTGCACTGTGGGAGCAGAGGCAGATTCCCCAATGTGCCCTAGATTCCTCTTCTTCCAACCAACCAATAAAATGTTCCCGCCTTTAGCTAACCCTATTCACATATGTATCCCAGCCTCTTTTTACAAACTCCTGTTCCGAGGAAATCTTGGGAGGCATTTGTGATCTCTGCCTGGACTGGAAAGACAACAAGGACCCGGTCTGATTAGACCCCCCTGTGAATCCAGCCCCCCAAGTGGAATCCATGTTCTAGGCCTTTAAAGAGAACTGAGAAGACACGGGGTGTTGGGCAAGGAGAATGCTACTCTTAGGCAGACCTAACAACAGCTGCCTCTGATCCCGATTGAAAACGACCAAGCGGAATGGATCCATCTTACTCTGATAACACAAGGGAGAAAACAGCTTCCCTTCTGAAAAAAGTGAAGAGGGAATGGGAAAAGAGGAGGGAAGAAGAGACAAAAAGTGTTTAGAGTGGCACAAAAATGATAAATGTAAACTTCTCTTTGTTATTAAACCTAACTACAAGTTTCCTATAGTCCAGTTATCCATTTGAATTGCATTAAAGGAGAGAAGCCTAATGGGATCCCCCTCAGGAGTTCACTGCTTCAGGCTGGCAGGCCCTGGGCTTGCGCTGAGGGAGCCCCTTGTTTTCAGTGGTGTTTGGGCCTGAACGCCCCTTTTTGGACGAGGGGCTGGGCTGGCTTGGTTCCATGATGGGTGCAGTTCCATTGGTCCCTGCTGAGTGGGCCTGGCCCCGCTCATTTGTGTTTCCTGGAGACTGTGGAGCGTTCTGATACCTGGATCCGGAGGGGTACCAGGAGCCATTTCGGTAACGGCCCACGTTGTCGTGTCGCCCTTGGTTCGTGGGGCCATTAGACCTCTGGCCTTGGGGACGGTAGCCCTGGCCTCCTCTTCTATTCCCCTGCAAGACCTAGGACACAAAGAAAACAGGCTTGGATAGAATTAGGGACGTCTACTTTGGAACGGGGATGTGTCTCCAGCTGTTTTTTTTAACAGGAAGCTATTGTCAACGTGGGAATCCAGGGATCCCCCATTCACTTAGTTTGAGGGTAGAAAGCCCAGGGTGTGAGCTTGTCACGGGAGAGGTTTCCCCCAAGGGAAGGCCCCACTTCCCCAGACAACAGGCATCCACTTCAGCTTTGGGCAGTAGGCAGCGTGTCAGTCAGTCTCACAAGCTGAAGGTCCCGAGTTCGATCCTCACAAGGAGGGTGTGATATGCTGGGAGAGGCTTCTGGAGACACAAGAGCTACCTGACTTCGATGGGGTCTGCCCCCCACCGGAAGTGGATGCCTGTTGTCTGGGGAAGTGGGGCCTTCCCTCAGGGGAAACTCCCGTGACAAGCTCACACCCTGGGCTTTCTACCCTCAAACTAAGTGAATGGGGGATCCCTGGAGTCCCACGTTGACACTATCACTCGCCCTAACCTGTAGATCTCTCTCTACCATTTGCAACCCTCGCTCTGTCCCAGGGATACTCTTCTGGAATCCCTTTCCTCTGGCCATACGCAAACACGTGTAGCATTTGCCCCTGTCCACAAGCATGGGTGTCACGCCATTGGCCTGTTTGGAAAGGGCCTTCGGTACGAACTAAAACTCCTACCAAGTCCCGCTGGATATGTGGCCTGTACACGCTAGGTGCACAAGCACGGGATGCGGAGAATGCCTCTCCCTCCCCTGAGCCCCACCGCCTAGAGCTCAGCCTTGCTTTGATGCCAAGCACGACAGTGACTTTGGTCTCGAGAGTGTTTCCGGCCTAACTCGGGAGGCGCCCCTCTCAGAAGACACATCCAAGGGAGGCGTCTCGTGCTGCGCCCTTGGGTGCGAGTCATTAATGGGGCAGTTCAGCCCACAACGGCTAGGCTCACTGCCAAGATGAAAGGTGCAGCAGTGCTTGGCAACGGGCAGCCTAGGCTGGCGGGGCTGAGCACACGCCCAACGCGCCTTGGAACTGCGTGGGCCTTCAGGGGTTCAAAAGGGCGTGAGCAGGGAGGGAATCAAGCTAAACACGTGCTAGACCGGGGCAGGTTTGGAGCTCTCCGTCGGCCGGCGCTTTAATGCAGTGGCTTTCCATCCAAACTCCACGGGGAACATCCAGTTACCTCTCTCTGAGGCTGGTAGGGCCGGCTGCCGGGACTCACTACGGCTGCAGGCATCTCTCCTGCTGGTGGGTTTTTCTTGGTGGCATTTGTAAGGCTGGGAGCAGAGGCACAGGTGGAAGTCGAGAGAACAGCGGCCTCACTAGGGCTGCTCAGCGACACGGACGTGACCGAGCTACACCGGGATCTGGTTGAGTAGCTGTTCTTTGGATGGGACACTAAAAGGAAACACAGGAGCTCAAGTTCAATGACAAAAGTGAGGACGCGTCCTTCTCTTCTCAACAAGAAGTTTAAAATTAAGGGGGAAAAAGCCCTGCCTGCTGACATTTTATATGAAACACAGTTTGAGGTATGAAAGAAAAAACCTCAATCCTCAGGAATAACTTCTTCTTTGCCTCCTCCCCAAATGATAGGTATTTAATAATTGTTTTTAGAATTGAATTGTCTTCCTTATATATACCTCCTAGGAGTATGGGTAAGAAAGCCTTGTGATGAATACACTCCACTGTTCTGTGGAGAATAAATAATAATTATAATACCGAGGAGGAGCTCCCGGGACCAAAGAACAGACTTGAGAACAGTATTAATCTTTCCTCCCACCCCCTCTCTTATTTGACTGGTGATTTTTGGCAGATACTTTTTCCCCTCCCACTGTGGTTTTAAGTTCTAGGACCTGACTGAACCTGGAAATAGGAACTTAGGAAATTTGCTCAAGTTCCTAGGAAAGAACATGGCTAATATGGCTAACGTGTATAATTGATATTATATTACTTGCCTTTTTATTGGGTGCCCCTCAAAGGGGCAGGAGGAGGGAAAGAATCTGGAACTCAAATTTTTTTAAGAAAATGAATGTTAAAAATGGTTAAGTTTTTTTTTTAAAACTTCCTAACCGAGGAACATCCTAAATGACACCATTTTACAAAGGAGGAACAAGACAGAGGAGTTAGAGCTGGGAAGAAATCATCTTCACAATTCTTGTATCTCTTCCCAAAGTTTTTCCTTCTTTACAAAAATGACTACAAGTTCCAAGTAAAAGAGAAATAAACATTTTATTCAATGGTTTGAAAATTTCCCTGATACTGGGCTAATAGGAAGATCCTTCCTATCTTACCTAGGATGGAAGTGCAGCATCACTCTGCCCCTCTTCCTGTAGTTTGGCAGCGTTTGTTCCCCAGGGGGTCAGACACTGTGTAGCTTTACCACATTTCTGAACTCAAGCAACCCAAAGGTTTCAGTTTCCTCAGTATCAGGCCTAAATTGCAGTCTCTTCCTTCAATAGTGCCCCAATATTTTACCTTTAGGAATAATTAGGTGACCCTTGCAGGTAGCATATTGGGTTTGGAGCTAGATTCATATCTGGCCTCAGATGTTTACTAAGCTGTGTGATTGCAGGAAGTCACGGAACCTCTATAGGTCTGTTTCCTCAACTGAAAAATGAGTTCAATTGTTGTTGTGAGGATCAAGTGAGATATTTGTAAAGTGTTTTGTCTGGCACACAGAAGGCATTATACAAATACTAGCTATTTATTATTATTATTAAGAAAAACCATCTAAAAGAATCTCCAATCAAATAGAATTCTTTACATAGAAGCAAATGACTTAGAGAAAAATAAAATTTATTAAAGACATCTGAGGAGGCACTAACAACATTTTGTAGAGAGTTTGATGTAGATGAGGAAACTGAGGTCCAAAGAACTGAATGACAGGTTCAAGGTCACAGAAGAAGTAAATGGCAGAGCCTGAATTTGAACCCAGCTCCTCTGAATCAAAATCTAGTTCTTTCCATTGTGTTGTGGTTGACCTTCACAGCTCATTTTATAGCTGAAGATATTTAAGTGAAGAGGATGTCAGTGCCTTATTGCCAGGCCTTTATGCCTTGTCCCTCCTTCTACTAGAGGGCTCTTCTCTAATCCCCAAGCCCTGTCAGCACCAATACCTTGTCCAAATGAATCAATGCTCATCTTCAGCGTGTCAATATCACATGTGAACCGGGCTACCCGTCCTAGATCCTCATCATATTTACGCTCACTAACAAAGTGCTGAAAAGAAGGAAAAGGAAAATATTCAGGAGATAAACATTTTAAAGAGAACTTATACATTGTCACATAAAGCGCATCATTAAATTCTGTTTACTATATCTTTTTCTGTTTTGCTTTAGAGTTTACAGTCTTTAGCAGAAATAGGAAATAATTCTATTAGCCCTTTTTTCTTTTCTTTTTCTAATCATGAACTTAAACATCAAATACAAATAGCATTTCCATATACACTATAGAACAGGTGAGGACTGTATATGAAAATGCCAATCTCCATTATGTAGATCTTGCTCTTCTTTGAAATAATTAGATTCAACGTATAGCTTCAAAAACAATTCTTTTGTAACAAATATGTATAGTTAAGCAAAACAAAATCCCATAATGGCCATGTCCAAAAATGTATGTTTCATGACTACTGGAGGTCTGAAGTAAGTGAACTCATTCATTTTGCAAAATTCTTCTAAGTTCTTAGGGAGTCAGCTAGGTGGCTCAGAGGATTGACAGTCAGGCCTGGAGACAGAAGGTCCTGGGTTCCAACCTGACTTCAGCTGTGTCACCCTGGGCAAGTCATGCCACTCCTCTCACCTAGCTCTTATTGCTCTTTTTGCCTTACACAGTCTTTGATTCCAAGATGGATAGTAAGGGTTAAAAAAAAAGATGAAGTTCTTGCCTACTTTTTTGGTAATAGCTTAAAATGTGGGCAGAGGGCAATAGGCGTGGAAGTTGTATGGAACTAAATATTACATATGATGGTCAGAAATTCTCAATATGATCATAACAAAAAGGGAAAGGAAAAAAGATGAGATCTAAGACTGCCTTTCCACTACAGGTCACCTCCTATTTTTCTACTTTATGTAGGGTATCAAAATCATACATTGATTATGTATTTTCTATTTGATTTTACTCTGTAAATGATTTTATTTTGTAAGTTTGATCCTGTATTTTACATATGAAACCTTCTTCTTTGTCTCTAAGTGAAGCTATGAATGCAAAAGTTCAATTTTTTCTCTCACAAGTTCGATACCACAGTTTATTTTCCCTATTAATTAAAGAAAAACTCTGAACTGAAGTTCAGAAGTTCAATACTTTCATAAAACACTCTAATTCTAAGGCAACTGTTATCCTAGCACCTCTTGCAAATTACTTTGTGTCAAGGAAGCTTGTTATCCTTTATAACCTCCATTCCCGAGAAACTCCATGACACATTGTGTGTCATTTTTGAAACCACACAAGCCAACCAGGAACCATCTCTGTTTATCCTTGCCTTAAAAATCTAGCCCCAGGATGCAGCTGGCTCCCCTAAATCCACAAAGCATTCCTCTAAGACAAGAGAAGAGTAGTCCTGATTCCATGTGTGTGTGCCCACTTTCCTTATTGGAACCAATCATGCTGTCCTTACCTCCACGATGCTGACAACCTTATAAACCAATTGTATCATCTCACTGATTCTGTTCTGTTCTTTTGTTTCCAATGCTTATAAAAGTGAGTTGCAACTTCCATTCTTTGTCTTTTGGCTATGAACTGAAGTAGCCATTAAACTCCTTTATTAACAGATTCTTGCCTTGTTAATAAACTATTTTCTTTCTTGGGAGAGAACATACCCCAGTCTACCTTTGTTGAATTTCAGTTGCAACAAGGCAGCCATGGGAAACACATGCAGCAAAATAAACTGAGAAGCAGGCAAGCAATTAGCCACAAGAAGCAGTCCCATTAGAGGTTATTTGGAATACTTTATCAAATTAGGTCTCACTTTTACTCTCTACAAGCCATGGTTCACAAAGCCTTGGTTTTTTGAGAAGGTAAATTATTTGTTCAAAAAAAGTCACTTTGTAAACTAGTACAACTTTTGCTACAAGTAATTTAATCCTTTCAGAAGATTATTCCTTTGGTCCAGCTATAGCCCTATGGAAACTCAATGGTACTTGAGAAGTAAGCTTTGATATTCCATTTCAACATATTGTTTTAGGTTGTCTGCATTATGATGGAACTAAAGATAACCCCTCAAGACAGTTCCTAAATCAAAACCAAACTAGTCTCCTGGCAATCTTTGCTATAAAATTTAGTCTCAGACTTAAATGATGAAAAGGTTCAAAAAGGATACAGGAAAAAATCTATATCCCAAACAGGAGACAATCACATAAGTGGAACAGACCAGCTTCCAAAGGATACTATTGCTCTGCTCTTTCTTTCCCAAAGAAGCAGGTAACAACATACCCAACCAACCTGACACAATGATGGTGCTTCAAAAATGCTGTACTCATCCACACTCTCATGAATGGCACAGATTCTCATCTGTAGGGCTACTTCCAACCTGGGTGAAGCCTAGAAGCAGACTGGCATCAAAAAGGGTTGGACAAATGGCCATTGACATGTCGGGCTTAGCTTTTAGGTGCTTTCAGCAGAGAAATGCCTTGAATCTTTGAAGCTTCAGGACATTCTGTGACAGCTCTTTTGTGATGGAGCCCTAAACCTGGCAATATGACAGGCTAATTAAACCAATCAATAAGCATTTATTAAGCAACTCCTGCTGATATCTACTATTAGGTACTATGACAGACACTAGGCATACAAAGCCATGAAACAATCCCTGCTCTCAAAGAGCTTACATCTCTTTAGGAGAGACAAGATATACAACCAAAACTCAGGTCTGGAATTTGCAGAGATTAGATCAAGGGAGTAGTGATCAGACTTTGCCCTGGATCAGACCATTTTGAAATATTGTAGATAGATCCTAAGCCTGAGCTATTTATGAAACTAGAATAATACAACTCTCAATATCCCAAGAAATTAGCAATCCCAGTTTTCCCCTCCAGAAGTTCATATAGTCCAGAATCAACATAAAGTCCAAAGTCAGGAAGTAGAATAACAAGTAAATAAAAAAAGAATCTTGCTACAAAAAGCTGTTGTGACAGGGAAGCTCAATACACAAACCTAGAAGAAGAAAATGACTCTAAAACATCTTCAAAGAAACCCTCAAAGCAAAAAACACAGATTGTGTACAAATTCAATGAGAATTTCTAGAAGAGATGAAATAAAAGCTTTAAGGTTAAAAATGTTTAAACAAATTAAATGAAAGCATTAAAGGAAAAAACTGAAAAGAAATGAGAGCTATGAAAGAATTGGAAAGGAAATTAGTTTGGCACAAGACGTATAAAATTTTACCCAATCATTTAAAATTAAACTGGACTTACCAGTAATCAATGACTCCACAAGCAACAAAAAATGTTAAAACAAAGTCAAAAGATGAGGAAAACAGACTGGGAAAACTGCAAGGCAAAAAAACAACTAAACTGGAAAGAGAAGAGGAAACATTTAAAAACCACTGAACATCAAGAACAAAAAAAGAATCAGATTTTAAGAAATATTAAAAAAAACAAAACAAAACACTACAGATCTCTTGAACCAGAAGGCAAAGTGGAAATAGAAAGAATCAACCAACCACTCATGAAAGAAACCCTCAAAATGAAAACTCCCAGGAACACTGAAGCCAAAATCTGGGCTGCCAGGTCAAAGAAAAAATGCTGTAAGCAGCCACCAGAAAGAAGGAATTCAAGTACTGAGGAGACACATGATTTAGCAGCCACCACCATGAAGGAGCAGAAAACTTAGAATATGACATTCCAGAAGACAAAGGTTATAGAAGTTATAGCCAAGAATAATTTACCCAGCAAAGCTATGTATAATCGCATGGGGGGAAAATGAACCTTTAATAAAATAAAGAACCGAACTGTGTAGGAAATACAAAGTTCAGGCACAGGAAGTTATGAGAAATTAAAAAAGGTAATTGCAATTAAACAATCATAAGGGATAAATTGTTTAAATGCTAATATGGGAAGATGATTCATGTACCCCCATCTGAACCCAATCCTTTTTAGGAGACATAGAAGCAGACTAATTAAACGTGCCAGGGAATGGTTCTCTTATGTCTTAGAAAAGAGGAATACACTGGGAGTGAAGGATGGGGGAATGGAAAGGAAGGTTAGGGGAAACTGTCTCACAAAATCAGGGTGTACAGGTAGACATATATTCAAAGTTGGGGGCATGACTGTTATTTGAACCTCATTATTATCTGAACTGGTCAAAAAGAGCAAAATAGTATTGCTGGTAGAGTTGAGAATTGATCCAACCATTCTGGAAGGCAATTTGGAAGTATGCCCAAAACAATGCATGCTCTTTGATCCAGCGCTACCACTACTGGGTTTGTAAGAGATAAAAAAAAATGAGAAAGGATCTGTTTGTACAAAAATATTTATAGTGGTGCTTTTTGTGGTGGCAAAAAATTGGAAAATGAGGGTTTGTTCCTTGACTGGGGAATGGCTGAATTGTGGTATATGATAGTGATGGAATAGGACTATAAGGAATGATGAACTGCTTGGTTTCTATATGAACTGGAAAAACCTCCATGAACTGATGTGGAGTGAAATAAGCAGAATCAGGAGACTATACACATTGTGGGATGATCAAATGAGATAGACTTTGCTACTAAGAGCAATCCAGGACAATTCTGAGGGACTTATGTCCGGAGAAAGAACTGTGGGAGTAGAAACCCACAAGGAAAACATATGATTTATCATTTATGGTATGGGTACATATAGGGTATATGATTTGGGATTTAGGTTTTAAAAGATTACTCTATTACAAAAATGAATAATATGGAAACAGGTTTTGAATGATAATACATGTTTAATCCAGTGGAACGGCTTGTCAGCTCCAGGAAAGGGGAGGGTAGAGGGGAAGGAGAGAACATGAATCATGGAAAAATATTTTTAAAATAAATTAAAAAAATTTTTAAAGAGCAAAATATTCAGACATAGCAGGGTACAAAAATTCATTTCACTCAACAGGGAAATAAGAGACACATGCAAAAAGAGAGAGGAATGAGAGGGAAGATAGATTTAAGGGCGGCATGGTCCTAAGCAAAACAAACTCTAAGGACACACAAAAATATTCATAGCTCTTTTTGAAGTGTCAAAGAATGGGAATCTAATTGAATACCTATTGTGCTGTAAGAAAATGATGAAGGTGAAGGTTTCAGAGAAATCTGAAGACTTATATAAACTAATATAGGATGAAGTGAACAGAACCAAGAAAGTAATTTATACAGTGACCATATGGTAAAAATGAACTACTATGAAACAATTAGGGACTGATATATGTAATGACCAACTGTGCATTCCAGATTCCAGAGGACTAATGACAAAGCATGTTTCCTAATGCTTCATAAGGGAGGTGAAGGACTTGGAGGAGTGTGAAGACTTTTTTTTGGATATGGCCAATGAAGAAATCTGTTCTGTTCAACTATAAACATTCACAACTGGATTTTACTTTTCTTTTGTTCTCAAGTGGGAGGGGGAAACAATGGAGAAAGAGAAGGTAATTTTTGGTGACAACAATAAAAATAATATGTATACAATAAATATTAAATACACAAAATGACAGAGAGTGAGGGAACTTAGAGATTGTTGAAAGGTGGAGAATAAGTTTTAAACTACACCTTGAAGAAAGTGAGGCAGAAAAGCAGAGGGATTCCATTCTAAGTATAGTCACTGCAAAGGCACAGAGATGGGATATAGGGTAACACACGGGAGAAACAGAAAGAAGGCCAACTTGGCTAGACTGAGAATATGAGAAGAGAGATATTATATAAGACTGGAAATATATGTTGGGCCAAACAACAAAAGGCTCTAAAAGTCCAAAGAAGTTTATATTTTGACCAGGAGGAAAATTAAATCAGTTAATGGGGATAATCTCCACATTTCTCATGATGGTGTGTATCAGGCTTAATTAAGAGATAATATTATTTCCAAGAGGTAGTTTGAAACTAGACTAATTTCTTATCATTCCTATAATTATGAAATAAATTCTAGTACTCGTTTGGGCAAAAGATTTAGCAGGAGTAATGAAAATAAAGTGAGCTCAACTTAAAAGTTCTAAAAACCTTAATTGCACAGCACCTATTTCAGCACACTAAAAATTTGGAGAGAAAAAGATCCTTAGTGAGACTGCAGAAATATTTCCAGAAGCTTTTCAGCTATGTAGGAGGAGAAACAGATGAAGCCTTACCAAAGCCAGATATCTCTATTCAATTCCAAGGGGGTTTCCATCTTCTCCCAAAGAACTGAATGGGACTAACATGTACAAATGAGTGGGAGATTTTTTGCAAAATTTGCACTGTGGTTTTAGTTACATAAGAAAAGGTGCAAAATTAAGTTAATTTCTGTCAGAAGTGGGAATGGCACTAATTTCCTGAGAGATAACATTCATCCCCAGACTACCACTTTGTATTTTAATTTACAGGGGTTATTCCAAAGTCTCCAAAGCAATAATCTTCCTTTTGAATATTTCAATAAATCTCAAGGGTTAGGAGAGAGTACAGGAAAAAGGTAAAATCATACTGTTTCTATGTTCCACAACTGGTTGTTATTATTGCTAGAGTTATTTAGAGAGTTTGCCTCCACAATGAGCAAGGAACTTTCACACGACTTTCTTAGTCTTTTATACCTAGACTTGAGAAGCACTGTTCTAAGAAGGAACTAAGAAAGGAAGAACCCTGAACACAGAACCTGTGATCTTTATAAACAAATTAGTTAACAAGATATACAATCAGACTTTTTTTTTCAATATTAGTTTTTCCCATTAAGTTGGAACTAAAAAAATCCACAAAACACATCACATATTTTTGCATAAACTATTTGAGGAAGCTAGGGTAGAATGTTAAAACACATAGTCAGGAAGACAATAGTTCAAAACCTGCCTTATATTTACTAGATGTGTGATCCTGGGCAAGTCACTTTCACTTCTCAGCCTTAGTTTCTTCATCTATAAAATGGGGATAATACATAATATTTACCTCACAGAGTTGTGAGGATCAAATTAGTTTATATACATATATATAAACTAATTTGATATATATATGGGGCTTTGCAAACCTTAAAGTACTGTAAACATACTATTATAATTATTACTAATAAATTAAAGAAACTTATGAGATGGGCAAAAAGGAGACGTAGCTTTTACCTTGATGTCAGCTCTAAGCTCTACCAATTGTTCCTCTGACATTCGAACAGCCACATCAGTCATCTTCTTGAGCATTTCAGCTTTCTTTTGTCGGCTAAGCAATATTTCCACTGGAGAAAAAAAAAAGTTAGTTTGCTAGAAGGTTGAACCCTAGAAATTTGATTCTTTGCAATACAATATACAATAATCAAAAGCTTAGCATGCATCTAAACTGAAACACTGGTACCGAAGGATCCAATGTCCCTACTAGCCCTTCTGAAAGGCCTTTGATGGTAGAGGTTTTAATTCTTTGTCTTCAAACCTGATACTAAGTAAATATGAATACAGACTAAAATTTCCTCCTAAATTTTGCTCAGAACTAAATTTAAAGGAATTTCACTCAATACCTGAGAGTGAATTTTATAAGAGAGATATAGCAGATGGACAGCCTGTGTGTCTGACTGGTACTCACGTAAGTGATCTACAGGAAGACCATTAGCAAGCTAGGTGAATGAGAAAAAGAAAAAGCACTTACTAATTTCTTCCTATGTGCCAAGCACTATATGTTGGAAACGCAAACAGAAAAAGCAAGATGGTCCTTGCTCCCAAGGCACTCATACTCAAATTGGGGGAGAAAACATGAAAGAAAAGTCAATTGCAGGGCAGATCCTAAGTAACTTCCTGCCCCTGTTCAGGCTTTATGGAAGGGCATGGACATGAGCTGTCTGGGTTGAGATGGGGATGGTTTGTAACTTACACTTTTGGAAGGAGCATCCTTCTCCAATGAGATTAAAGATCCACTAAACTATATAAAACCTCAATGTGAAATCTTATTTAACTTTTGTACGCTAAGAATGTAACGTCTACTTATCAGTAGTAGTTTTTGAAAGTATTAATTTAAAATTACTTACTTGCTTCAGCTTTTACTTTGTCCATTTCAGCTAGCAATGCCACTTCCCGGTCCATTAGGCTAAGAAATGAAAGAACAGAGGAAAAGGTTTGATTAGAGAAAATAGTATGCTGTTTTTATCTGATTTTGCCAAAAGCTGATAGATCTCACAGGATTTGGTAATCCACACACAAAAGAAATATGGAAACCTCCTTTTTATCCACTAGATTGTACTTACTCTCCCAATACTAAAAATGAAACAAACTCTTTTAGCTCTTCTTAGTGTCCCTCACCAGCCTCTGCTCATTCCAAACTTTAGCATTCCTACCAATAGTTTTATAGGCCCATGTCACAGCCTCTGTACATTCCTTTAAAAAAAACAAAATTCTAAGTGTGTTGTCACATTTCCTGGGTCCATATAGATTTCTTCAGAAAAACCCCATTTCCCCCCCCTCATTGGAATTATTTCCCTTTGTGTTGTTTGGAATTTCATTCTTGAAAATCTCCCATTCTCCTGAGTTTACTTTCTTCTTAAGCATTTTACTCTATGGAATCCTGCTTGCCTTTCCCCCTGGACTCTCTGAAATCTACAGTGCATGCCAGACTACATAAAAAATTTCTTTCCTTTCCTATGACAAGCTCTAGGAGAGAGTGGCCACTTCCCCATTTAGGTTCCCATAACTTCCACCACAGCAACAAATTATTTTCTTTTATTGAGAATCAGAATTTCCCCCTTACGGGTTCCTCTACCTTTTGAAGGATGAAATTATCATTAAGACAAGTCAAGAAATTATCAGCCAGAGACAGAGAGTAAGGAGACTCTAACAGATGTCTAGGTAACTGAGATTCACAAAAATATGGTTCCTCTGTTTGGATGTTTGCTAAATGACCATTTTTTTTCTTTCTGTGCAACTAGTCTTTAGTCTATGCTAACAAAACAAATTATATTTCTTCCTCCACTGACCTTTACCCAAAGCTCTCCCTCACTCTTTTTATTTCTTATTCCTGAGACTTTTGACATGATTTCCTTAATGGAGTGTTAATATAGTTTGTCCCTCTTGTGTTTGTGTGTGTAAACTTTTAAATAAGGTGTATCTGTCCAGAGCCATGGTCCTGTCATGGATTTCATTCCATTAAGAGTCCATAATACCTATGAAGTCAAATTTATCTGATTGCATCAGAAGCTGTAATATCTTTTGTTTGTTGCCTAAACATCGAGTATTTGTGTTTCAACAGTTGAGGCTAGAGTTTTACTACTGGCTCTTTTATTGGATTTTTGGCTTCTGTGAACTTCTAGATATTTCAATTCCTATTCTTTCTACTATGTATCAAGCTTGGAAATATGAAGAGACAGTCATTTCTCCCCGACAACCTTTTAAAAGTCCCTACAATTGACAAATATATTTTACCAGTCTTTGTTAGATGTACTCCATGTCTGGTGAGGAATCTGTCATCTGCATATTTAAGGCTATGCTCCTGAAATCCAAATCCCCTTTTCAGATATATTCTTATCAAACTTTTCATTTTTCAAATTAATTTTTTCTTTTTTTTTTTTATCCCTTGCTCTCAATGAATGGGCAACAGTGAGGAAACACAACTTTAATGATTTGGTATACTTACATATATTTAATGCTAAATAGACTATATTAAAGATTTGGCCTTCCCCCTTTGGGAAAGGAGACATTTTAAAAAGATTTTTAAAAAATGAACTAATGAAATTGTTTGAAGTACTGACGTAGCAGAAGACATTCTGAAGTCCCATCCTATCCTTAAGTCACTGTTACCAGAAGATGGCAGTAGAAAACTTCAAAACATCTTAAAACTACACTCAAATGCAAAGTCCTTGTGGAAATTCAACATGCACCTCACACATTTTTCATCTTATATTTTAGTGAAGAAATGTGACAGTTTTGCTACTAAATAAAATCTTAGCAGACAATACCATGTTGGGGCATGGAAAATTCAACCCAAATTAGGGTCTGTATTTGTGAAACACTAACAGTTTCATCAAACCAAAGGATTTGGTGAAAGGCATTTTGGCCCTTAAAAATCAGGAATCAAAATATCTACTGTGTTGCTTTCATGAAAAACATTTCAAAGAGCTGTCTTGATACCCACCGGATGAAATTGCAGCATATAAAGGGAAAATAATCAAGAAAGGGAGGTGTTTAGATTTTCAATGAAGTCAATATTCTTTGCCAGCTGTGAAGAAGTTTTTTGATCAAATTTGATGGAATTAAAGGGCACCTAGCCCTTACTACCTAAAGGTTTAACCATGCCACTGGTGATCTTTTAAAGCAAAACAGTGCCTAGAGTGCAATTCAGGAGAAACAGCATGAGCTGAAGAGAGGTATAGAAAGAAATCGACTTATGAAGCCCAGATGTGTAAGCTGGGAGTAGCTTGAGAACATAAGTAAAGAAAGGAAATTAGGAGCTTACAATACAGGACTATCTGAGTTGCCTGAGCCTCTACCAGACTACTCTACATGTGGCCCCTCTTCTTACCGACACTGTGTGTAGTTGTAGAAAGATGCACCACAGGGGGCATATTTTGTTATAAATGTGTTTTGGTTCTAAAGCAGAAGAGCAATAGTAGGGATTAAGTGACTTGCCCAGGTTAACATAGCTAGAACGTGTCTGAGACCAGACATGAATCAGGACCTTCCATCTCTAGGCTTGGCTCTCTATCCCCCTGTGCCACCCAGCTGTAGTTTTAGAATCACAGATACACGGAGAACCTTATGGTAGTTATCTGTACTCCCACTCCCTTCAAGGAAGCCAACCTGCAGGTGTGAGTTGTATGGATAGCTCAGAGGAAGTGTTACTCTGTGGGCATTTCATCTTAGATATACTTAGGGAGTTCCATGCACTTGAATGGACCCACCAGAGATTCTCTATCCAAAATACAGGATTTAAATTAATGTCCAATACTCCAAATACTAATTTTTATAAAGTTTATTAATAATCACTTGAAGTAGAAGGAATAAAAAGGAAATAGAAGTTAAAAAAAACCCACCTATTTAACAAAAGTGAGACCACACGACTAAGTTCTCCTTGCCTGTTTAAAAAGCCTGCTCCACTGTGCTCTTTGTGGTGGCAAAAAATCGGAAAATGAGGGGATGTCCTTCGATTGGGGAATGGCTGAACAAATTGTGGCATATGTTGGTGATGGAATACGATTGTGCTCAAAGGAATAATAAAGTGGAGGAATTCCATGGAGACTGGAACGACCTCCAGGAAGTGATGCAGAGCGAGAGGAGCAGAACCAGGAGAACATTGTACACAGAGACTAATACACTGTGGTACAATCGAATATAATGGACTTCTCCATTAGTGGCAATGCAGTATCCTGAACAATCTGCAGGGATCTATGAGAAAGAACACTATCCACATTCAGAGGAAAAACTGTGAGAGTAGAAAGACAGAAGAAAAACAACTGCTTGAATACATGGGTCAAGGGGATATGGCTGGGGATGTAGACTGTGAATGAACATCCTTGTGCAAATACCAACAACATGGAAATGGATTCTGATCAAGGACACATGCAATACCCAGTGGATTGCACGTCGGCTGCAGGAAAGGTGGGAGGAGGGGAGGAGGGAAATAATGTGATTCTTGTAACCAAGGAATAATGTTCTAAATTGACTAAAAAAAAAAAAAGCCTGCTCCACCATAACCAGGACAGGAAGAGAAGAGAGTGAGAGGCAGGGCTACACCAAATTTATATCCTCTCTATGTCAGCATGGAACATGAAGAGAGTGGGGTGCTGGGAACTGTAGTTTCTAGGGCAACAGATTCAAATTACGCAAGGATTTTCATTTGCAATACTCTAATTTTTCAGAGAACCATGAGGGAAACCAATAGTTTTTTTTCTGTTTACAGACAATACTTTTTTTTTAGTACGCTTCCTTTACAAGTCAGAACATTGGCTTTGTAAGTCTTTCCAGGCCTCTTTGTATTCATTAAATACATTGTTTCTTATAGCATAGTAATATTCCACAACATGCACGTACCACATTTAGTTGAATAATTCCCTAACATCTACTTTGTTTCTAGCTTATTGCTATTACAAAACTGTTGCTATTCACATTTTGTTAACTATGGATTTTTCTTTTAATCTCTAACTTCTTTAGGGTATACCCCAGTAGTGAAACGTCTTTAGTCACTTTCTTAGATTAATTCCAAATTGCTTTCTAGAATATTTGGTTGCTACTGGTCACATTTTATAGGCTGCCCACGTCTACTGACTGCTTTTGCACTGGCCTCTTTGATAAATTCTTTTAGAATTTTTCAGAGACTGTTGTATTTGTGTCTTGCTTTCATATAGCAACATTAACAGAAATTCAATATTAAAAATTTAAGCCTTTGTTTATGAAGGAAATTTGGAGTTATTAAAAGAACTTTACAGTTTCCTAAAGGAAATATGCCATGTTATCTTCCTGATCAACCCTGGTGCCAATTCACTGCCTACTTGTAAGTCTTTAACATATTGGCAACCATGAGGTTGATTATCCAAATGAATGTCAATCTGGACAACAGATATTCTTTACTCAGTTGGTTTTTCCTCATCTAACTCATAGGTAGTTATGGTTCTCTTTCAGGAGGCTCAAAGATGTCCTAGGGCTTGATGTTATTTGGAAAAGAAGATGATCTCACAATCCAAAGGAACTCCTCTTTAACCTAGATATTTGTCATTGTTCTATGTTTCTTCCCCTTCTCAAAGTCCTTGAAAAAGGCTACACTTGTAGCCTCCATTATTTTGAAGGAATTTTTCCATGCTCATTTAAACAAACCCTCTGCAATCAAGCTTCCCATTTCATCACTCAACTTTGAAACTTCTTTCCAAAGCTATGAATGATTTTTCTTTACACACACACACACACACACACACACACACACACACACACACACACACACACCCAATTACATGGCATAGCAATTTTCAATATGCTTTCTGAAATTATGAAATACAAATTGTTTTCCTTCCTCTCTTTCTTCTCTCCTCCCAGAGATGGTAAGCAATTTGGACTAGATTATATATGTATTATGATGAAGAAAAACTTACTTCCATATCAGTCATTATTGTAAGAAAATACTCATGTAAAATAAAACCCTCCAAATAAAAGCTCAAATAAACTAAAGTGATCTGTATTTCGACTCCAACAGTTCTTTTCTCTGAGGTGAATAGCAATCTTTGTCATAAGTCTTTCAGAACTGTCCTAGATCTAACAGCCTCTTTTCAATCCTCATTCTTCTCTATAGCATTTGACACTATTGACCACTTTTTCCTCTCTAGGTTTTCATGACACTCTCCTCCCCTGACTTTCCTCCTGCCTGTCAGGCTGTACCTTCTCTGTCTCCTTTGCTGGATCACCATCCATGTCATGTTTACTAATTGTGGGCTCTCTTCTCACTAGACTCTCAGTTGGTGACCTGATTAGCTCACATAGGATCAATGATTATCCTTAAACAGGTGATGCCCAGATCTATATATACAGTCTTATTTTCATGTGTGAGCTGGTCCCATATATCACCAATTGCTTACTGGATATTTCAAATTGGATGTCCCATAGGCAACACATTCAAAAAAGAACTCATTCTCTTTGCTCCCCAAACTCAACTCTTTTCCCAACTTCCTATTATTGTCAAGGGCCATCCTGATTACTCAGGTTCACAACCCTGCTGTCATCCTCAACTGACTCATTTACCCAACATAGTAAATCAGATTTGGGATATCATCCCTTCTCATTTGAATCACTGTAATTTGGTCTCCTTGCTTTGAAATCTCTTCCCATTCCAACCTATCCCTTGCATAATCCCCAAAGTGTTTTTTCTGAAGTGTACTATAAGGTTCGTGGGTGCTTTTCCCACCTGATTTGCTACTGAGACCTATTTCTACTGTCTTCCTCATCTGAATATTGGATTCCTTGAGAAGATCTGCCTTTTATCTAGTCTATCTCCAGCATTTAGCACAATCCTTTCTTTGCATAGTAAGTATTTAATAAGTGCCTTTTCTTTCATTCATTTCATTCATTCATCTTATATCCTTTATATTTTTTTAGTCAACAGAAAAGCGGTAAAGATGGAGTCCATTGCTGAATATCACTACCAAAAATTTGCTTACAAGGAAGTGGCTCAAAGGATAGAGGACCAGGTCTAGTGACAGGAGGTTCTGGGTTCAAATTTGGCCTCAAACACTTTCCAGTTGTATGACCCTAGGCAAGTCATTTAACTCCCATTGTCTCACCCTTACTGTTATTCTGACTTGGAACCAATACACAGTATTAATTCTAAGATAACAGGTACAGGTTTAAAAAACTTTACTTCTTGCTTATTAAAACCTTCATCAAGGATACCTTCAATTCATATATAGAGGACTTTTCTAAAGATTTTCTGTGGGATAAAAGTAAGCATATAGTTCAGTAGTTTTTATTTCCTCAATTGCTTTTTTTTTTTTTGGTATTAAGAAGGTCCAAGATTTTTTTCTACACTTTTTTATATATCTTTAGAAACTTGGCATATTTCTCTTAAAACTGTGTTTTGCAGGATGGATGTCCTTTATAGTATATACAAGTGTTTAAAATAATCTTCTTTTCCTGTTCCTATTGTCTTTAGTACCATTTCCATCTCCTCTATAGGTATATCCAGGATTGTGGATTGTGCTATTAAAAATCAAAGTGTGATAGCTCCATTTTCCTTGGGATTGAAAATAATTTATGTAGTCTTTTCTATATTTACCATTTTCTTCCATTTCTCTTTTCATTCTTCAATACCCTTGGAATGACCTTGCTTCATAAACTTTATTGACAAGTTTTCTTTAAATTGGTTTCACCCTATACTGCTTCTCTCTGCTTTATAAGTCAATATTTTCTATATACGATCATATCTTTCTTTTAAAGGTTTTACAAATAAGTTTATGTTCTAAACAGGTGTTGCCTTTGGTTGTAGGAGAGAGAGAAAAGAAAGACTTTGTAAGATGTAAAATGTAAGACTTTGCAGACAAGGGCCTGGCACACGCACGGAACTAAGAGAGAGATTCCAGTGTGTGAGGAAGATCTAAAAGGAAACTCACAGAAAGTTAATGGGGGGAGTGTTCCTGTCTCTTCAAGGAGTTTGAAGGGACCACTTCCTGCCGTTGGTCTGACCAAGAGGAAAGTTACCCGACTTTCTGGGGAAGCCAGTGGTGCCTGTTTTCTGTGATCCAGCCTCCTAGTCATCAATTGAGTTCCTGAGATCCGGTGCCATAAGGGATTTTGTGGCAACTAAGAAGATCCCTACCAGAGTCCTGTCTGTGAGAGTGAGGTCGAAGCCATTTTGGCTCAGGCCCCAAAAGGGTGAATTCCTCAGTTACCTCACTCTATCTGCTACTGATGAACTATAACTTGTCAAATATTGATCTGGAGGACCAGTTAGATCAAAAAGTTAGATAGGGGGATTTTTTAAAAGTCCGAGAGTGGAATTGAGGTAGCATCAAGATCAAGAAGAGGACCCCGTGAGGGGTCTGTAGATTCTGGGGGAGGAGATTTAGAGGAAAAAGATTAGGATCACCTTTTCCCTGGTCCTCCATCCCTTCCTGAGTTAAAGAAGGTAAATAAACCAAATTACTGTTTTTTATATCATCAAGAAGCAGTCAGATTGCATCTCAAACCATCTTACTGGAAGTGAGGCCTACCATCTGGGCCTGTAACCTGTTACCAGCTAAAACCCTATTCAACTCTGATCGAAACCTTTTATCACAAACAATTAACTTATTTCAGTTGCCATCTATTTATGGTGAGCAAGTCAGAAGTTTGCTGACTGAGGCACTTTCTGGGATCTTTGGTGATCTAGTTTTGTCAACAAATTTATATAAAAATACTGTAAAAAGTATTATGATCAATGTCACTGTCATTTCTATTGTCCATTTTCATTGTCAATTACTTCTTTAAAGAATTTAATTTTTAAAATTATATGCTGTATCATTTCCCAATTATCACTGTTCTTTTTTCTTGCTTTTTAGTTATCCTAATCTTTATTCTGGTAAGTTGGTGTTCACTATACAGAGATAGCTGTTAACTTTCCTGTCAATAACTAGCCTTTTCCTGTCCATTAAAATATCTATTTTTGTGCAAGATTTTATTTGGTGATTGTCATGACTAACACCTATGGATCCTTCTTTCAAATAAAATGGTGATAGAATGATGTGGGATAGTCTACAAGTCTTTTACTTCTCTCATTCCATCTTCCTGAACCACACTTTCCCACCTACTTTATACCTTTTCCTATCTTTACAATGAAATTGCTAAAAATCAGAGTGTATAATTTAATTTGGAAGAGTCTTGTTAAGTTCTTTGCAGGATTTTTTTACCTGTTCATCCTCAGAAATCAATACATAATCAGCTTTACAAATAATTTTTTGGCTTGTTCCAGGCTTACTTTGTAAGCCAATTTTTCTGCTTAGCTACTATTTCCTTCTTTTTACTGGTTGTCTTTTTCTTGAGAAACTTTAAGACATGTTATTCAGATCTTTAGTAGTTTGTTTATTCACTGGTCATTAGATAAAGATCTAACATATAACAAGTGTTATATGTATGTATATAATATGAAATTTATAAATCATCTAAAAACTGTGATTCTTAGCATTTTCTGCTCCTTTTTCTATCAGTATGACACCAGCACTTCAGAAGAGGAAGAAAACCAGACTGACTTCCATTTTGTATGTTTCTTTGTTTCATGGGTTGCCAATTCATAACTGAATGGAAGCTCTGCTCTATGATATTTGTTCAATCCTACCTTAGCCATTTACTAGCTATGACCATGGGTTAGTTGCTTAACAACTCTGGCCCAGAGTTTCATTATCTTTTATTATTATTATTATCTTTTAGCAATAAACTTATGATCATATGATCAATTTTGCAATATCTAGCCAAGTTGGTTAACAAACTTGGTCTGTTTTTTTGGGTCCATATTTAAAACTTTCCTAACATAGAAAAAACTGAAGGAGCTTATTTATCAAAAATTATCTGAGTGAATATAAGAAATAGAAAAGAGATTAAGGGAATGTCTCTGCCATCAAGGAGCTAAAGTCTCTCTTTTTTGTGTGTGTGTGTAAGATACCAGATTATCAATAAATGTAAAAAAAAAACAACCCATCCCAAAGCAAAAAATAAACCCTTGTTATAAAGCATGTGATTTTTTAAACTCTACTCCAAACTGGAGAAAAAGGCATAAACCTGACTACTTTGAGGTTAGTGACACTTTGCAAAATGATATAAGAATTCTTAAGACCATCCATTTACACTAAAGAATTACAACGAACTGTGTCATAATCTAGGAGATCTAACCAATAGCAGCCAAGGTGCCAGTCTGATGCTCCTATTCCCCTTAATGAATCACATTGCAGATACTGTTCCTACCAGAAGACAAATTTTGCCTCTCAGATAAAACTTGTAAAATATTTGTTAGAGGACATCAACAAACAAGTGAGCTTCTTGACTTACTGTCATCTCCAGGATGAAAGCTGAAATGCAGAGTATCACAGGATATTTTCAATAAAGGTAAAGGAGAGAATCACCAAATATTTATTAAGTGCTTAATGTGTGTCAGACACTGTGTTAGGGCCAAAGGCACAAACAAAAGGCAAAAACACACTCCCTATTTCAAGAAGTTCACGTTTCAATGGAGTTACAATTATGTATAGAATATATACAGGGTAAAAGGGAGGAAATCTTAAGAGAGAAAGCACCAGGAGTGAGGAAGACCCAAATAGGCCTCTTTCAGAAAATGAGAGCCAAGAGGAGATAGAAAGAAAGCAATCTTGGCATTGGAGAGTGCCAGGTAAAAGACACTGCTAAATGTCCACTGAATATTCCAAATGGAATGTCTCACAGGTATTTCAAACTCAGTGTGTCTAAAAATGAAACTGTTTCTTTCCCATGGCTCATCCTTTTTCTAACTTACCTCATTTCTATTATGGTCACCATCATCCTTCCAGTCACTCAAGTTCACAGTCTCTCTTATCCTGGACTCTTCACTCTTCCTCACTCCACATATTTCAATCAGCTGCCAAATCTTGCCATTTCTAACTCCAATCTCTTGTCCCTTTCTACTCACAAAATCAATTCAATAGTTCAAGCCTTTAGTGTCTCTAATCTGAACAACTGCAAAAGATTCCTAATTGGTCTGCTAGGCTCAGGTGTTGCATTACTCCAAGCCACCACACAGCTGCAAAAGAGATTTTTATAAAGCACATTTTTCTAAAGTGATCATTCAGATCATTTCACTTCCCTACTCAAACTCCAATGGTCTTTATGATCTTTACGATATGCCTATGTTTAAAGGCCTTCAAAACTTGGTCCTAGCCTTATAACACATTATAATCTCCCCTTCATGCACATCATAGTCTAATTAAACTGGCTTTCCTGACAGAAGAACAGACATAGTTTCACTATTATCTTTGTATCCTCCGTGATTAGCTAAACAATTGATACATAATTGGCTTCCCTTTCCTCTGTAGTTTAAAAAAAATTTTTTTAACATCTTAATATTTACTCACCTTCTTTAAAATTCCTTCAATGGCTTAACTGTTCAGACTTGTGGCCACTACTCAAAACTCTGGCCACCAGTTGAAGGATTAATAGTTTTCTGATTCCAGATTTATTAAAACTTTGGTGCCAAAGATAGTCAATTCCTATTTGTTCAAGGTTCTTGCTTTAGAAAACAAGAGAATAATGGAAACAATGATGGTAATCCCATAGTTAATTATTTCAGGAAAGATGGTGAAACCATTTGATGGAATTTCTTTGAAAATATTTGTATTTGATTATATTTGTTGTAAACCTAACACCCATTTAAGACGAATTTCCATTAGTCAATTAAATTAGAAACCTAAGGACAGATAATGAAAACATCATTTTGTCCTTAGGAGTAATTTTTCCTCCAAGATCCAACTAACAAAGAAACCATATCCAAATGGACTTAAAAAAAAAGGTAAACAATTACATCAATTGAAATTTATTAAGTACCCACTATGTGCCAAATATATGTGCTAAGTGCTGGAGATACCAAAAAAAAAAAAGGGCAAAAGACAGTCACCGTCCTTAAGGAGCTTACAACCTAATGGGAAAGAAAACATGAAAACAAATATATACAAAGTAAGCCTATATACAGAACAAATAAGAAATAATCAATAGAAGGAAGGCATTAGAATTAAAAGGGGTTAGGAAAGGCTTCCTGTAAAAGATGGAATTTTAGTTGAGACTTAAAAAGAAGCCAGGAAGTCAATAGTTGAAGAGGAAGAAGAGCATTCTAAGGATAAGGGACAGTCAGAAAAAATGTCTGGAGCCCAGAGGGGCATCTTATTTATGGGTCAAAAAAGAAGGCCAGTGTCACTGCATAGAAGATTAAATAGCAGGAAGTAATGTAAGAAGATTGGAAAGATAGGAAGGAGCTAGTTTATAAGGGCTTTGAACACCAAACAGACCATTTTGTATTTCATCCTGGAGGTGACAGGGAACCCCTGGAGTTTACTGAGTGTAAGGGTGACACAAATGGACTTGCTTCGGGAAAATCATTCTGATGGCTGAATGGAGGATGAATTAGCACAGAGAGAGACTTGAGGCAGTCTTGTGGGAATTTGACACTAAAAACAAGATCTGTTGCTATATGGTAGAATCAGGAAAAGTTTCTTAGAGAAACTGAATATTTAGATTAACTTTTTTTTTTTAAAGAAGGCCCAAAAATATTTTTACCTCCTTCCCCACCTCTCATACTGAGAAAGAGGAGAGTCTCTTATGCTGCTTTTCACTATTTTAAAATCCCCATTAAGAATATCTCACTGTAAGCTGCCACCAGCATACTATGGCAACAGATCAGGCATGAGGAGATGAAGGCTTGCATTAGGGTGGTGGCGGTGTCAAAAAAGAGAAGGGAGCAAATGGAAAGGTGAAACTGACAGACCTTGGCAACAGGCTGGATATGTGAGTGAAAGATAAAGAGTGGAGCTGAGAAATCCCAGATGTTAAGCCAGAGGGTGGTGCAACCCTCTACTGTAATAAGGAAAGCAGGAAATGGGGAGGAACCCAGAGGAAAAGATAATGAGGATCCATCTCCTAATGAGAAAATTGGATAACTGATCTGATATCCAGTGCTATGAATATTTTGGAGAATCTCTGCATACAAAGCTTTTGCTGTACATGTAGATACATGTCTTCTTAATTCCAGGTTTGAATACTCTCGGAATGGCTTCTAAGGATCCAGTGGCATCATTTCTTTTTTTGTTTTTACTAGTTCAATCATCTTTTAATTATTGATATCAAACAAGGCATAAAACAAAAAGAAGTCTGCTTAACAAAAATATTTACAGTGGCATCATTTCTGGAAGGACTAAATAAAGTTGTCCTGCTCTTTGTTCTTCTTCAACAATCATAGGCACATGAATCACAGAATTAAGAAATTCTACACTGGTTACATGAAGAGAATAAGTAATAGCCACCTCTTTTGTAATTTACCTAAGAAAGCATAGCTTCCAAGTGGTCATCCGTTTTATGAAACTATATTCTTCAATTTTCTAGATGGGGAAGCTATAGGCAAAATTGTGAAGACCTTATGACAAGTAGCTGACCACACTCTGAAATTATGATTTCTGGGGTTAGAATTGCCAGCATTTCAATTTATGAGTTACTTCTATGAAATGGTTATGATCCCAATCTATAAAGTTCTAAAAAAGGGAAAGATATGTGAGGAAGGAAAAAATGGAGAGCAGAAACAAAAGAGAGATAAAAAGATAAGAAAAGAAAAAAAAGACACTGATATGCTCATTATGATTCCACAGTCTCAGTACAGCATTCATCTTGTAAAGTCATTAAGTCAGTTCTTGTAGATAAGTACACATTCCAAGTCCAGTGTTTAGGAATATTTACGTATGCACATACAAAGTAGGCAACTGCAGAGGTTTAGAAAAAACAAAAACACAAGATTATAGATTTGGAGCAACTTTAAGAGACTATGGCTCTAATGAGTTTGGCATACAAAGCCATGTTTCCCTTTCCCTTTCTCTGTTTTACCACACAAAGCTTCTGTCCAGAAAGATTATTTCTTTACCATATAACGACTTTCTTGTTTTTCTTCTGTTAAAGTATATTGTTGTGTGCTTTTCTTTCATTTGGATTCTCTATCCCCCTACCCTAGGCAAATCTAAATTCCATACTTCTTTTGAAATTCATTTAAAAAATCAGTTCTAGAAACTTTCCCTGAAAAATCCTAGTATACCCCGCAATCTTGTGTTTTATTGTTGATACCCCCAAAACTTATTTGCACTTAACACTTGCTCACACCGTTGCCATTATAAGTATATAAGAAATAACTAGGTAGTAGAGGACTTGGCTTGGAGTCCTCAATCTGAATCTTAACTAGTCATGTAGTGAGTCACTTAAGAGAAGTGAGGCTCCGTGTTTGCCTTCAAAATAGACAGTAACATCAGCCTGGTTGATTTATCAGGGTTGTTTTGAGGGTGAAATGAAACTACATACATTTATTTTATGAATAAGTCCCTTTTATCTAACTAAATTTAGTCTGTTTCCTACATGCTGTTTTATGGTATATAATGCAATACATTTATGTTGTTCGAGTTTATTGGTCTTTTCCTTCTCTCTAGTTTTCCTTCATAAAAGATCAGATTAGAAAACAAAGCACTCCAACTACTTTGAAAGCACTTATTAAAGAAGGTGATGAATTTACATTCTCAAACTAGATAATTTACACAATACTTCATGCTTGATAAGTATCACCTATCAGTCACACATAACACATAACATCAGTCTCTCATTCTTGTGGTTTATAGATATTCCAAAAAATACTTTGGTCCACAAAGCAGGAATAGAAGCTTAAATCTTTGGAGCCTTTGATAGGGCTTCAAAATACCAAAAGAGGCTACTAGTAGGCTGCTTTTAAGAGAGGAAGCTAAAAGAAATTCTGACAATGTAAAAATTCTTCCAAGGTCAATGGAAAGTCCATGATGCAAGTAGAAATACAATCTCATAGCTCCTATGTTCTGACTACAAATGAGTTTGATTTTTAGCCTTTATCTGTGTAGCCTCCCATTTCTCCACCCCTTCCTCAAAATCCTAGCTCTTCTCTAATTCTAAGCTAATCTGAGACTTAAATTAGCTGATGACTTAAATAGAACAAAGACAACAGACTTTATTTTTTTAAATGTTGACTTGAATCTGAACATGATTATTTTCCTAGTGAATTTGGCGTTTGAACAACTAGAAGGCTTTGTGTTTTTTTCTCTCATGCAGGTAACAAGTCAATTTTCATATGACATTAAAGAAAAGTCAAGTTTGTTGTTCAGTTTTCCCAATGTCCTGTCAGAGGGTCCTTCTGCTGGAATCCATTGCCTTCTTTTTACTTAAAAAAATTTTTTTTTTATTTTTAAAAAACCCTTACCTTCCTTCTCGGAATCAATACTGTGTATTGGTTCCAAGGCAGAAGAGTAGTATGGGCTAGGCAATGGGGGTCAAGTGACTTGCCCAGGGTCAACATCTGAGAAGTGCCTGAGGCCAGATTTGAACCTAGGACCTCCTGTCTATAAGTCTGACTCTCAATCCACTGAGCTACCCAGCTGCCCCCCCCATTGCCTTCTTTTTAGACAAACCACTGTAGAGGTGGCTCCCTAAGTGACATTAACTTGACTCTGGTTTGATACCAAAAGGAGTTAATTTACCTGTCAATTATGTCCTGAAGTAACAAAGACAAAGGGCATTGAAACAAGGCAGTTTAAACTATATTCAACCATACAAAAGAGCTATGCAGGGCAGGAAAGGGTATTTATTTAATATCTTTTCTCAATTTAAACTGACCTGCTAATTATACCTGCTAATCAACCCTAAATATAAAGTTCCCTAACAGGACACCATTACATGTGGTATTTATGAAGGAGGTGCCCCTGTCTCTGCATCAAGGTAGCTATAATCAGGAACTTATAAGCTTACCTCACAGAACTATACTTCCTGGTTCATAAAGGTTTTTAATGGAATTGAATCCTATAATTGTGTATCCTACAAACTTTTCAATGCAAATATTGTTGAACTACACTTAGATCTTTAACCTTTTCCAAAAGTAATGCCAAGGTCTGACGTGATAATCCTGACCAAAGGGCATTAGTGATAACTCCTAAAGAAAAAATACTTAAAATAGCAAAGTTTTCAAGTATTTGAAGATATTTTCTATGAAAAAAAGGTAGGGGGACTTAAGGGGGGGAAAACTAAACGGATTTTATCAGCTTGGCTAATGCAAGGAGAAATAGTAACACAGGTCCATTTTTCTAGTAGCTTAGATACAATTCTCACATGACAGCTATGGAATCTGTAAAACCAACCCTGGGGCTGTAAAATGCATAGGACACTATGGCAGGAAAAAAAAAAGGTCATGCTCCACTTCCTTTGTATGTTTTGGGGAAAATTATATTCACTGGGGTAAATTTATGTTTCTCCAAAAATTGTCTTCTTTTTTAAAGAAAATATTTTAAAAAGTGTTACTGATGACTTTTAAAAAAAAATAATGGTCATTTTCAGACATGTTCTTCCTTTTACGACTCCTTCCCTTATAACAAAGAAAATAAAGTTTAAGCAAAACCACCTATATCACTAAGCTTGTCTGAAGCATATGCAACATTTTAAATTCACAATGCCCTATCCCTCAAATGAAAAGAATGAGATGCATTTTCTCATCTCTTCTTGGGTCATTCTAATTATACAGCCTCCAGCCTCATCATTATATTCTTTTTGCTTACATTAATGTAGTCACCATAAATAGTGCTTCCTGGTTCTGCTTATTTAATTCTGTATCACTCCATAAAGTCTTTCAGTGTTTCTCTTAATCATTCGTAGTCACTGTTTCTCATAGCTCAGTAGTATTCCATGACTTTTATACATGGCAATTTGTTTAGCCATTTTCTAATCAATGGGAGCCCCTTTGGCTTCCAGTTTATTCTTTTATTTATTTTATATTTAAAAGTCCATAAATATGCCAGTGTACATATGAGATAAAAGAGAAAACTTTTGGGAAACGATTCATTCTAAAGTTTTCTGAATATGTGGACGGTAATGCTAACTTATAAACAAGGCCTACATTATAGCAATTAAACTAATACAAAAAATGGCACCATTCCCAAGAGCTTAAAATAGTAACATCAGCCAGATACTAGATGACTCCCAATTAAGGTCCAAATCAGATTGAAATGTAATATCCACATTTCTATTTATTTTGTTAATCATTTCCCAATTACCATAGAAATTAGGCTTAAATCATATTCCTCAATACATTCTAAGAATAGGCCACTTTCATGTAAAAGATCATACCATTAAAAAGTTAGAAGAGAAAAAAGACCATATGCTTCTCACAGCTATGGCTAAGAGATATATTCCTAACCAAAAAAGAGACAAAGCAAATAACAGAGAACTTTGATTACCTGGAACTGAAAAGTTCCTGTACAGTCAAAAATAATGCATGTAGGATAAAAGAGAAGTGGTTACATGATAAAAAAAAATCTTCATATCAAATTTTGGTGTCCAAGATATATCAACAATTAAATACAAATAAGACTAATCACCATTTCCCACATAGATAAGTGGTCAAAGAATATGAACAAACAATTCTCAAAAGAAGAATTCTAAAGTATTCACAATCTCATAAAAGAATGCTTCAAATCACTACTAATAAATACAAAATAAAACAACTGAGGTTTCTAATTGGCAAATTTGACAAAAAGTGGCAAGTCAATGTTGGAGGGATTATGAAATAACCAGCACACTTACATTTTTGGTGAAGCTATGAAATGATACAAGCATTTTGGAAAGAAATTAGAATTATGCAAATAAAATGTTCATACCCTTTGAACCAGAGAATCCATTACTGGGGTTCTACTCCAAGGAAGTTAATGATAAGAAGGAAGTCTTCATAGACTCCAAAATATTTAAAGCAGTACATTTTATGATAGCTAAGAATTGTAAACAAATTAGAATGCTCATCAGCTGGGGAATAGCTAAACAAACTGTGGTACATAAGTGTAATGGAACATCACTGTGTCATAAGAAATGATATGATAACTACAGAGAAGTACAAAGATCCACATGAATGGATACAGAGTAAAACAAAGTGAAAATAAACAATATCAACAGTGACTATTGAAATGTAAATGGAAAGAACTATACACTAAAAAAATTGAAAGTAAATTTGACAAAATTATAAACATCAAAAATGACCTGAGAGAAAAGATGAAAAGACACGCCCAACCTAGTCTTGAGTGGAGGTGGGCAGGCGTTATATATTGCATATAGTTTTGGACTTTTTCAATGTAATGATTAATGGGCTGATTTATTTCCCTCTCTCTAATTTTAAAAAATATGGTTTGTTATTCAGAAAGGCTCTCTGAGAGGCGGAGGGCAACAGATATTTGGGATACTATGGTGATTTAAAAGACAGAATAAAAACTTGTTTAAAACAAACAAAAAGTAGCAATGGAACATGAGGAATTATTTTTAAATGGGAATGCTTGTTGAACTGATGGTAGACTCAGAGCAGTACACATAATGGGTACAATAATGCAAATGAAAACAACACTAATGGGAAACTAAATACAGAATTGGTCCTTGGGAAAAGTTAATGAAACATGCACTGCCCCTGAGGTACGGTGACAGTAGATGAAGGGTGCAGTGTTTGGCATATATTACTTGTTGGTTCATTTGTTGAATGGTGGGTTGTTCACTTACATACATGTACATATTAGGAATCCATTGTGGTACAAATAGGAAAAAAAGCATCAATAGCATTTAAGAAAAAAAGAGGAAAAATTTCAAAACAACAAAGGTTGTTAATGTCTGATTTAGAGAATTCCCATAAAAATAACATTCCAAGGGAGCAGCTAGGTGGCTCAGCCAGGCCTGGAGACAGGAGGTCCTGGGTTCAAATGTGGCCTCAGACACTTCCTAGCTGTGTGACCTGGGGCAAGTTCCATTGCCTAGCCCTTATCACTCTTCTGCCTTGAAACTGATACTAAGCAGATTCCCAGATGGAAGGTAAGGGTTTAAAAAGAAAAAAAACAAACAGTCCAAGTCTCAGAACCACACATGCCCTATTTTACAACCACTCCCCAACATTCCTTTCTAACTCATGTTCACACTTAGACATGGTCTTTAGACCACATCTAACTCTCAAAGCAGTATTTCCACTGTGAAGTAGTATAACAGGAGCCCAAATGAACATTTGAGCTTTTCCCCCTTAGGTATCATCTCTATCCTACAATTTAATTTACCAACTCTGAAGCTCAGCAAAGGCTTGCTTCATTTTCTTAATGGAGGCATCCATTTCTTCTTTAACCACCACCCGATACCGTGCAAGAGAAACTGTACAACGTTGTAGGTCTTTCACAGATTTTTCAATATTAGAACCTGGAAAAGAAGCAGAAAGAAGTGATGGTGAGAGGTCCATAAGTTTCTTGAAAGTTTAATATGGAAACCTAAACATGACAACTCACACTGAATTAAGAATTTTTCCCAACTAGTCACCACTTTCCCCCTCAAAGTGAAAAAATTGCTGATGGTTTTATCAGTAGTTTGAAAACAAACTACAGATTCTTTAAATGTCCATAATCTTCCCAACCATCCCAAAATGACTAAATTTAGTTGGACAGTTGAATCCTATACTCTATACTACTAATACTGAAAAGCTGGCTGCATATAGATTTACCTTGTGTGTAAATGAAAGAAATATGCCCAAGATTTTTTTTAATCATCTGGCAAAATTTCTATTAGCTCTTACTATGTTCACTAGCATCAGAGTTTTAGTGCATTTAATGATGAGGCTCATATGCCTACAGAAACACTGTATAATGCCATGCTATAGATTTTCTATTTTTATTTAAATTCTTTCTTGTCCTAGTCTGATTTCTCTTTTTTGTGCCTATCTAAATTTCTCTTAAGTCCTTAGGCCAATGAATCTATGTTAATTTGCCTGATCGGTTTTATTTATAAAGTAAAAATAAAACATGCATATTATGAGTTACCCTTATTGCTTTATTTGCAATAGATGAAGGGAAACTCCCATCAAAAGAAACAAATCTGTGTCTGTTAGAGCTCCACCGAGGTAGCCTACCTAGCCAATCCCAATTTAAGGATAAGGAAACATACACTTTAATTAAAGAAATATATTCTGCATATTCTAAGTACCTTTTAACACTTCGTATAAAGAAGACCAGAGCTATCAAACACAAGTTACCTTGCAACATTTCTGAGTGCAGCCTGAACCAGATTTAAATGTAATGGGGAATATTTAACTAAATAAATATCCAATAGAGCACTCATAATGTTAATATGTAGTTTTCTAAGTCAATATGCAGCCAGTAGGTTTTATATACATACATGTGTGTACACACACACACACAGAGTTTGGTGGTCCCTGTTTCTCTCTGAGCCTGACACTGAAGTAGACAACCACATACAAAAAAAGTGTGACCACAGTTACTAATCAAATGCTTCTACTGCCATCGCATTAGCTTAGATACTCCCTCCAATTATAGAGATTGCAAGGCATTGATGTCTATTCGTCCTGCAAGTCTTGTCAACGTACCCCCATAAGTTAGTCACAGAAGGAAAGCCCACCTAACAAACTAAAATCCTTTTAAATTTTCCTCTCATGTTGTTAAAATAACAGTGGAATAGTCAGGTTCTTCATCTGTTATTTCTCACCCTCACTATGTGACCTTCCCGTCCTGATGACACTCTTTACTATTGTTCTTTTTTTATTTGTTGTATGTTATAGCTCACTCACATATATCCTACACAGTTACAATGTTATCTTTCAGATACTTATTTTCAGTTTTTCAGTGTTTTGTTTTCTATATCTAACAGTCATGTTACCATGTTAAATTATTGGCTGATTGTCATAATGATCCTTATAAGTAAAAAAGTCATCACTACCAAATGATTGCTTCTCAGAAAACAGTATCTAAAGCTGGAATCTTAAAGGTAGAGATTTATTAAAAGTAGAGAAAACGGGGGCAGCTGGGTGGCTCAGTGGATTGGGAGTCAGGCCTAGAGATGGGAGGTCCTAGGTTCAAATCTGGCCTCAGACACTTCCCAGCTGTGTGACCCTGGGCAAGTCACTTGACCCCCATTGCCTAGCCCTTACCACTCTTCTGCCTTGGAGCCAATATACAGTATTGATTCCAAGATGGAAGGTAAGGGTTAAAAAAAATTTTTTTTTTAAAAAGTAGATAAAACTAGATTTTGAAGAAAATTGTAAAGGCTTCTTTTTAAACTGGGTATCACATAAATTATGGCTTTTAATGGTTAACCAAAAGAAAAAATGCAAAGGAAACAGCATAAGAGCTGAAAAGTCTTGTAGTTAGGCAAATCAAAGGAGCTGCTTAATGTTAGCATATAAGATATCCTAGCAGTGGAGCCTGACTGCTTTTCAGAAAAAGGTTCACTGTCATTTCAACAAGACTACAGTGTGAAACACCGTATCTGAACTGCTGTCAGACTCCAACTGTGCACAAGGAAGCAGAGAAATGAGACTTAGTAGTAACTGACTAAAGAACAGAAAAGAGAGTCAAGTTTGTACTACCAACTGCTTTTCTATCCTATCAGTAAAACCATAAAGGTAATTTTCCATCTCTTGCTCAAGGGCATTGTTTTTATCTCTTTCTCAAAGAAAAGCTCTACTTTACCTAGTTTTTTGTTAGTAGAGGAGAGTGGAACGTCTTCTATTGTAGAGAGAGAGCCCAGGCTTGAAAACTGAGAGCCAGGGATGGGTCTAGACAGAGATTTGGTAGGATTCCTGGACTCATGTTTCAGAGATTGTTGAGAAGTTTGAGTGGCATTCATGATCAGAGACTTGGACTCAAAATCAGAAACACCATTCTCCAGCATTGACACTGCCAAAGAAAAGGGAGAAAGTTACATTATCAAGTTTGGGGAAAATTTAGCTTAATTGTTCTAAGGAAAAACAGGAAAGGTCAAAATGTTAAGGGGAAAATAATGTCTCAAATGGCTGTAAATAAAGAGGTCTAATCAAATGTAGGCTTAGGTAGAGATACTTATGAGTTGCTCCTGTCCTTCCTTTCCCCATTTACCATGATAAGTGATCCCTTAAAGGAAAAAAAAAGCAGGTGAATGTGGTGCCCAATTTCTAACTACTTCATTTATTCTCTTGTCTGGGGAGGGGAGTGGTAAGGAAATGAGTGAGCCAATATGTTGCCAGCTCCTCCCAGCTTCTATAAGGTATCTTGAAAGGAGAAGTTTGTACTGAACCAGAAAAACAGGAACCATATCTGCTAGTTGAAAGAGTCCAAATTTGGTTTTTAACAAGAAAAGGAAACCCAAGGAAAATAAGAATTTTTTATGATCATATGGCTTAGTAAGGGTTTAACTTAAAGCACTGTTTTCTTCAACTTTTTCTAACATGTTAATCAATAAAAGAGCAACAAAGAACAAATTTAGACATGTTCATAGAAAACAGAATTCTGTTATTTTTATTACATTTGCTAACCACTGATAGATGGGAAAGAGAAAATGGGTTAATAAAAGTGATAAAAATTAAACTATTCCATGAAGAATTCAGAAAAGCTTAAGAAAACATAGAAAGCAGAATCAAGACAACAACACATACAATGGCTACAACGATATAACAGGAAAGAACAAAAATAGAAGCTCAACAGTGTTTTAGCTTAGCCCTGGAGAACAGTTTAGAAAATTCACACTATTTTCTTCTTTGGAGTGTTGGGGAACCACAACATGCACCAACAAATTTAATGACATAGTTTTGCTAAACTATTTAAAATTTGTTGTTGTTATAAGGGATGGTTCTGTGGGTAGAGGAAGAGGAAGGGAATCTATTTGGAAATGAGGGCAATATAAAAAGTAAAATACTAATTAAAAAATTTTTAACTAAATCATTCAAAAAGAAAGAACCCTAGTTCTGAATCCTAGTAGAGAAAACACATGGGATTTGCAAAAACCAAGAATGTGGTTTAGATGAAAAAGAAAATTAGTAATGATTCACATTCATGAGATGCTCTAACAACATGCCTACCTCAAAACAACTGGGTGAAGTAGAGGTAACAGAATTATAATCTATTTCACAGAAAACTGAGTTTAGTAAGCTTAAATGACTTGACTGTGGTCACATAGGTAGTATGAGAATCTGTTTTCAAATTTAACTCTTCTGACTCCATGTTCTGACTCTTTCTGTTATATGATATTGTTTCAGGGTTATTATGCTCGTTTCTATATTCTGAACTGTGCATTAAACAGATGAAAAAGCATATAGGTACACATATATACCTATATATGATTCTTTTCCCCTACCCCCTTTCCCAGCATTATCAATTTAATCACATTTCAAAGTTATTTTATTTTAATTCTATTTTATACAATAGCCTATATGTACTGCCTCCTCTCTGCCTTCCTTCCCACCACTTAGCAGCAGCATCTAGGTACTAATAAGTTAACATCATGTGCTATGAAACCAGAAGATTTCTGCAAGAGAAGAAAAGAAGGGAACCAGCATTTATTAAGCACCTGCTATGTACCAGGTACTGTGCAAAGCACTTTGTGGATATTATCTCATTTAAATTAGACAAAGATAAGTTCTGAGGATGAGTTTTGAATTTTCTTTGAAACCTGCATTATTACAAGATACCCCATAAGGCCTTCTTACTTAAGAAGTTACAAAAAGATAACCAACTAGATTAAATTTATTTAACTACTACCTCAGACACCAGCCCCTGTCTTTCAATCAAGTTCTATTTAAAAACAAAACAAACACTTGAAATAGCTCACCTGTTCTATCAGACATGTCTGGTATAGCAGATTCAGAATCTTCTAGTTCTCTGGCATCTATTGAAAGTATCTCCAAGCCTTCACTGAGAGAGTCCACAGACTCGGTATCATTGGCTGCACCATTGACATGGTAACCATTAATCCCACCTTTATCCAAAGAAGCTGCAGACTGCTCCTCTTGAGTGGATGCCAGCTTATTTGTGTCTGGAAGATTGTTACTTGCTTCTGCTGCAGGTTTTGGTTTGCTTTTCTTCTTTTTGTTCTAAGGGTTGTTAAAGATGGAGGATAGGAGTGGGAAGAGAAAAAGGCACCCCACAATGCAAAAAGAAAGTTTAATTACTAAAATCTTTAGCAACTTATAAAACTGAATCAATCATAAAGCATTTATTAAGTGCCAGGTACTAAGGTGGGGATTGAAAATACAAAAAAAAATTAAAACCCTGTACCCTTAAGGAGCTTACATTCTAATGGGGAGATAACATGTATGTATTTAAGTAGAGATAGCACAAATACTAAATAACTAGAAAGTACATTGTCAGGGTAGGGGCACAAATATCTAGGAAGGGATTGGGGAGGTTTCATGTAGTAGGTGCCTGGAGTATAATTTTGAAGTTAAAAAAAAATTCTAAAAGGTAGTAGTAAAGAGGGAGATCATTCCAGGAATGTGGAAGAGTCAGTACAAAGGTATGGAAATGGAAAATGGAATATATATAATGTGTGAGGAACAGAAAGACCAGTTTGAACTGTAGAATGCAAGAAAGGAAATAAAGAGTTTGTGTATATAATTGGGCTGAAGAGGTAGTCTGGGGCCAGTTTGTAAAGGGCCTTAATCAGCCAGATAGATGAGTTTATATTTGTTTGTAGAGGCAAAGGGGGGACACTGGTGTTTGCCAGTAACACAGTCAGATGTACACATTAAAAGGGGAAAGCACTTTGGCAGTTATATGTATAATGAATTGGAAACAATGGGGATCTGAATAAGATAGCAATAAAAAGAGTCCAGGAAAGTTGGGAATAAGGGTGGATTTTGGGGAAAGAGAATGAATTGTTTTGAACATATTGACTTTTAAGATGTCTCTGGGACATTTAGTTTGAAATAGCCAGTAGTCAATGATGTAGGTCTGGAGACAGACTAAGTCAGGACAGACAAATGGGGCAGTTATTGGCATACAGATAAGAACTAAATCCAAGGAAGCTGATATGGTCATAAATTGAGAAAGAGAACACAGAGAGGGAAGAGAAAGGGGCACAAAAAGAAGTAGTTTGGTTTCCTTCTTTAAGGTGCTGATTATTAGAATAATCATTAGAATGTAAGCTCGTTTCAAGTAGGGATATGCCATTCTTTGTGTTGCTATCCTCAGCACCTAACATGTAGGTGTATTATAAATACTTATTGATTGACTGATTCATTCAGTAAGTTCAAGATGGATCTATTTCCTCCATATAGACAGACCTGCTGATATTAATACATAACCACCAGACTATCCTGCCTACTAACATGCAAAAACAGATCCATAAATTCAAAATGATATGGAAGGCCACAAAGATGTTAATTATCTAGCTAATTAAAATTAATGCTTAATTAAAGGTATAATAAACTAGTTACAAAACGATCCACTAATATCAATATTTTAGAATTGATATTAATATAATGGCTTATGACCCTTTCACCTATTCTGACCAGTTTCCAAAAGGACCTTTGTTTTTTGGTTGTAAGGTGCCCTGTTTGATCCATATACTGATTATCCCCTGAGGTATAATGCTGAAAGCCTTCTCTGGGTACCACTATATAAACCATTCAGAGAGTTTTGAGTTCTAGTTCTCTAATTTCAGGATCCACAACATGATGGGTGAGTAGTAGAAGCAGCTACTAAAGAAAAAAAAAAACCTTCTAACTGACCCAGGACACAAATGATCTGAAAACCATTGGAGAGATCAGCTTTGCTTTCCCTGACATGCTCTACAATTTCACTTTCTGTCTAAAATCTATATCCCCATAGCAAATACAAAACAGTAAAGCTATCTGTTTCCTGTTTTAAACCTTTATATAGCATTCACATGGATCTGCTACCTCATTTTAGATATAGCTGCATCTCATTGGTGGAAGAAAGTGGACATTATTTAAAACTATTCATGAAAATGATCACAGATCCATCTTTTCAGTAAGTTTTTATTGGCATGTCATTTTTTTGGCAGTATAAAGATCAAAAACACAATACTAAATTTCATTCAAGTTACCTTTTTCTTGCCTGTTATTGTCCATTCTTTTAGTACTTCACTGGCATTTCCTGCAAGAGGAAAACAACATTTTTTTCTCCTACAATTAATTAGGAACTAATATAGTTATGCCTTGCAGTATTTGGAGAATTTCCAAAAGCTTATAATGGGAAAGATTAAGTTTCAACATGATTGCCTTTGGGAAGCCTGCTGATTGACAGAATCACAGAATTTGAGAGCTAAAAGGAACCTCAATAAACAGCTACTCCAACTCTTACATGAAAGGAATCTCCAGTATAACATACCTGACAAGGGGTCATTTAGCCTCTGATTGAAACTCTCCAAGGAGAAGAACCCACCATTCCCCTTTGGGGCAGCTCTAAAAGTGATGAGTTTTTCCTGACACCAAGATTCTTTTCAACTTCCACCTACCTACTGATTCTGGTTCTGCCCCATGAGACTAAATAAAACAAATCTAATCCCTCTCCCACATGAGAGCCTTTCAAATACTTAAAGAGCACTATCATGTCCTGTTAAGTCTCCCCTTTCTGGGTTAAATATGCAGAGTTCTTTCAAATGATTCTCCTTTAAATTTTTTTCAGAAAACTCTTCTAAGAAAAAAAAAAAAGCCTAATATAGTCAAGTCTTACTGCTATAGCTATTTAGGAGATATTTTCACTTTGTACCTTAAACAAAACGTGAAGATTATTTGTTTTATCCACAGTCCATGCTATTTCATATGCTTCCAGTTAGCTTCCATCACATTATTGTGGAGTTTCATATCCCAAGTCACATGAATTAAATACTCATTTCAGTTGGAAAATAAATGAAGATGGGAAAGGAAAAATTGCCAGTGACCTAACTTTTCTAACCCATTCCTACAATTTCAGAAAAAAAAAAACCACATGGTTATGTGATCTGATAGAAAAGTCTTGCTAGCTAGCTTCTTTTAGCATTTCCTTTGAGGGCATGGAGAAGTATTTAATTTCACTCTTTTTTCAATTGAAGAAACTGAGGATCAAAGAAGGAGATCAAGGCCAAATCTGAGTAGTTCCCATAAATTGATTGTATACTTGGGAAATGGGCACTGTGTTTTTTTTCTTAAATGGCAATAAGATATATTTTGAGAGAAAGAAATAAGTCTTCCTGGGGAAATAAAATGATATGATAGTTTATATGAAGAAAGATGCTACAGTTAAGAGTAGGCTCTGCTAAATGAGCTATGAAATATAGCTATCTGAATGAATGTTTAAAAAAAAAAAAGCCTGTTCCTTAGATTGGACTCCAGGTCCACAGGAAAACCCCTCAAGGAAACTCCTCATATGGAGTGATTGTATCAGCTTTTGTACTCATTTCATATCAGTACCCTCAGTACCTTTTGCCCTTCTGACCGGAGGCATGGCAAAGGACTTCTAAAGCTTCCATTTAAAGATGGTTTCCAGAGCAGTCAGCTTTTCCTTTCCCAACGGTATGGACTGGGGTTCTATGTACTTTCTTCCCCAGCCCTGCCCCACACCTCCTGCTTTTCAGCTTCCTTTTCTGTGTCACCTTCTCCCCTTAGAAAATGTAAGCTCTTTGAAGGTAGGGACTTGTCTTTCTTTTTTTCATATTTGTATCTCTAGAATTTAATAAATATTTATTGACTGACTGAAACTCCTCATTACACTTAAAAACCATGAAGTAGGCTTACCTTCCATGAATGCTTGTACTGTTTTGTCCACACAGTTATCAAAATGCTGCAAGACTAGGATGATTTCATTGTTACTCCGATTGGGGACTATTGCACGTACTGCATTGATCTATGAAAACATTAGGAAGTGGTCATTTTGCTAATTAGCCTCTTAAGCTGAATTGCTAAGAGTAACAGCAAATTACTTAGGGTTCTGGAAAAAAAGTGACATTTCTTACTTAATATTTATAATCCTTTAGCATTAAAGTGCATATTATTTCGTTAGGAAAATATGTACATGCTCATACACATAGAAGCATATGAAAATTATTTTTAAGAAAAAAGAAAACTGCAAAAAACAAAAGATACATATCTTTTCTGAAAGGAAGGGAACTCAAGTTTAATCAAGTAATGTTCAGTATCAATAACTTTTCTAATTTTCAGAAGTTGAAGTTGAGAAATATTAGTAATAACCATTAAGGAATGGGGATTGGGGGGGAGAGGGAGGAATCAAGATAGAAAAGTGAGAAATGTTTGTCTAGTTTGCCTAGTATACCTTCTCCACAACAATTTAGGAAACATACCAACCTGAATTCTGATGGAGAAGGCCAGGTAAAAGTCACAGTGGGCTATTTTTTCAGCCCAGGAAAGCTTAGAAAGACAGGTTTGTAGAAATTTGGGTAGGAGCTGCCAAGGAGTACTGCATGGCAGCAGCTGACAGGAGCATGCTAGAGCCCAGGGACAAAAAGAGAGTTGAGAAAGGCAGAAACCACTTGGGCAGAAGGATAAACCCAAGGATCCTTGAACTAGCACTGAGTATAGGAATAGGAGCTGTCTCTCAGATTTTTCACTCATTGCCCAAGTTTCTAAGCCTAGGAGCAGAGCAGCAGGGATTCAGTTCTGGTCTTTAGCCCAGTGTCTAATCCTGCTGTGGAATAATCAGGGCAGAAGGCCCAGACCAAAAGGGAGACAGTAGTTCAGAGGCTCCAAACTTGCAGATCTCCCAGCACGCTATCAGTGACTGAGTCCATCAGTAATCTAAATTCAATTAGCATAGAGCCAAAGCTAAGTCAGGAACTTGCAGAGCTCAAACCAGAAGGAAAGTAAACATATCTCCCTAGATCATACCAATCTGAGAGCACTAAAAATTATAGGCTACTAAGCTGAGCTGTGAAAGCAACAGGAAGATTTAAAAGGACAGAACCTTGGGCTAGACATCCCACTAAAAGGTAAACCTGGGTGAGAAATCATAAATTTAACAAGGTTAAATTGTTTATGTTCCTTAAGGAGGAGATGAGACATGTAACTCTATAGAACTTTATCATAATTGAGGGTCTTAGAGGAAAAGTAATTAAGACAGAGGAAAATATGTACATGCTTATATACATAGAAGCATATGAAAATTATTTTTAAGAAAAAAGAAAACTGCAAAAAACAAAACAAAAGATACATATCTTTTCTGATTCTATGATTCTAATAGGTTTGGATAATCTCAAAAGAAGTTTAAAAAGTTAAGAGAATTGAAGAATAGTTAATAGGAATGAATGCATTGGGGGAAGGGGTCTTCTAGATAATAATACTGGCATGGTTTGCATTTTCCTTCTTCAGCTCATTTTACAAATGAGAAACTGAGGCAAATAGGATTAAGTGACTAGTCAGTTCCATTGACTGATCTATTCTCTATCCAACATGAGATGCTTTTGATCAGAGATGTCAAAATGGTCAGCAAAACTTAATGAAGTCCAAGGCAGATTAAAATGTAAGAAGGTAAAGCAGCTATGTGGCTCAGTGGAGAGCCAGGTCTGAAGTCAGGAGGTCCTGGATTCAAATCTGAACTTGGACGCTTCCTAGCTATGTGACCCTGGCAAGTGACCCCACTGGCCTAGCCCTTACCACTCTTCTACCTTGGAATTGAAACTTAGTGTTGATTCTAAAACAGAAGGTAAGAGTTATTTTTTAAAAACGTATTTAGGTAATGTTTTACAAAATATACAATGTAAGGATAATTTTGATGTATGATTTTCTAAGTCAACAAGCTCAACAAAGACCTATTTCTCTTTGAGTTTGACAGGCCTGGATTTGATGACTTTATTTATAATAGAGTTTCAGGTCTCAAAGTGCAATTTCTCTTTTGTTTCTATTTCCTTTATCATTTCCTTTGTTATATGAAATCTTCATTTTATCAAATTCTATAAATTACTTGGTAATTTGATTGGTAAATCATAAAAAGTAAAAATTAACACTGGAAGTATTATCATTTTTGTTATATTGGCATGACTTAGCCAAGAGCACTGAATATTCCTCTAGTTATTTAAGTTGTTCCTTATTTCATTAAGGAGCACTTATAATTGAATCTATACAAGTCTTTTGTGTGCTTTGGTAGGTCAATGCCCAGATATTTTATGTATTTTGTATTTATTTGTAGAAAGTTATCTGGTAGCCTGCAACTTTCTCAATGAGTATCTTTGTTAATTCCTCAGGATTTTTCAAAAGAATAATTTATCTCCTCTTTACTTAACTTTATGCCTTTAATTTTTGTCTTAATTACTATTACTAGCATTTCCAGAACTGTATCAAATACTAATGGGGAGAGTTGGCATCCTTGCTTGCTTTTTGTTTTAGATAGATATTATATTAAAAATAGTCATATATTAAATCCTTGGGTTAGCTAGTGCAGCCTTGGTACCAATGGCTTGAGAGATAGAGTGCCAAAAAACTCAGTACATTAGTTAGTATATGGTTTTTTTAAATTTTCATCTTCTTTTGGATTGTAGATATCCATGATTTCATAGAGACAGCTTTATTCTAAAATTTGGAATGGATCAGAGAAAATGTCCAGTCTAACATTTTGTGATCACATGACCCAGAAGTCCCCTTCATCCCTTTTTATAGCACAACTGAATCCATATGCCAGAAATTGTTCAGCTTTGTTCTTTGCCATCACACAATGGGTTGCTAGAATGATCTTTGTATACATGGTCCCTTTTCTCTTTATATTTCTTTGAGAGTACAGATCTAGTAGTAGTATTACTATATCAAAGGGAACATACAGTTTAGTAACTTTGGGAGCATAGTTTTGAATTACTTTCCAAAATGGCTGGACCAGTTCACAGTTACATCAACAGGGTATTAATGAACCTACAGTATGTCATATTCCTTGTTTGTCATCTTTTGCCATTTTTCTAAATATTAATAACTTGGAGAACTTTCAAACCAAACAAATTGGCCAGACTAAAAAAAAAACCATCAATCCCATCACCTCTCTGATTAAGAAGTAGGTAGCATTTTATTAGTAACCTCATTCTGTAAAATGGAAACAATAATAGCACCTACAGGGGTTGTTGTGAGGATCAAATCAATTGACCTATGTAAAATGCTTTGTGAACCCTAAAGGGTTATATAAAGGCTAGCTCTCATATAACTATTATTGTTATTATCATTATTTATCTTGAGTTGTCTGGAATCATGGATGGTCACTGTATATTCTCTCTCTATCTCTCCCCCCAACCCTTACTTTCTGTCTTAGAATCAATACTGTGTATTGGAAGAAGGCAGAAAGGCAGAAAATCAGAAGGACTAGGCCAGTGATGGTGAACCTTTTGGAGATGGAGTGCTGGGTCCTGCCCCCCCACTCTCAGTGCCAGCTCCCCCTAGCAACTGCATGCTGTGCTTCCCCTCCATGCAGCCATGAGAACCCTGTCCCCCTCCCCCTCATTCCACACAGGGGAGAGAGGAAGAGCTTCCATTGGGCTGCTGGGCAGAGGGGTAGGTAATGAGAAGAGTGTGTGGAGAGGGGGAGAGGAGAGGCCCGAGTGCTTTGCTTCCCTCCAGCTCTGCCACCTATGAGCCGCCTATCTTAACCCCTGTGTGCTGCCACTAGGCTACTGGGTGAAGGGGTGAGTGATGTGAAAAAATGCCATCAGATGTGGTGGAGAGGGGGTGAGGGGAATAGCTCCATCCATCTGAGTCCCTCTGCCTTTTTAGTATTGAATTTGGGGGTGGGCAGCCAAGTGCCCACAGAGAGCGCTTTGTGTGCCATCTTTGGCACCTTGCCATAGGTTCACCATCACTGGACTAGGCAATGGGAATTAAGTGACTTGCCCAGGGTCACACAGCTAAGAAGTATCAGAGGCCATATTTGAACCCAAGACCTCTCATCTCAGAGCCTGGCTCTCAATCCACTGAGCCACCTAGTTTTCCCCTGACTACTTATTTCTTAATGAATACCAAATCATTTTGAGAATTACTGATTTTTCTCTCAATATGACCCTTAAGGTTTTTTATGTTTTGTTCCTCCAGATGAATTTCATTCCTATTTTACTTAGTTCTATAAAACAATACTTTGGTAATTTGGTCTGGCATTGAAGAATTTGGTATTATTGTCATTTTTATTTTGTTGGCTTTACTTAATCATGAACAATTTAATATTTCCCTAAATATTTAGCTCTATCTTTATGTCCTTCGCGGATATGATTGTTAATTATGTTTCTCCTTCCACAACATCCTCTTACAATTTTTCTTTCTTTATAAAGAAGAAAGTAGTGAAAGAAAAAGAATGTAATCAGCACCTATCAATAAATAAGCTTTTATGAAGTATCTTCCATGTTGCCAGGCACCTTAACCTATACTCCAGGCACTGGTTTCAAAATCACTCCCCCCTCTCCCAAACATCCATACTTCCCACTCTTTGAATTTGAAATTTGTTGTTTGGGTTTGTTTGTTTTTGGTGATAATTATTCCCTCCCAACTTTACTCTCCTTTTAATAGTGCTCTCCTTCAACTATTTCTGTTCATTGTTTCATCTGGTTCCCCTTTGAATTTTTGGTTGGTGGACTTGGCAAGGATCTTTACATTGTCATCAATTTGAAGTTGAAAAGTGAAATGTGGGGAAGAGCATGTTTTGGGGTATGGAGCAGATATTGAATTTTGCTTTGGCTATGACTGAGTTTGAGATACTGATGAGACATCCAAATGGCAATACCTAATGGGCAGCTGACAATTCAAGACTGGAGTAAAGGAAAAGAGATGAGCCTATACATACACACTCTCTATTTTCCATCTACAGCTCAACTTGGTTTTAACTTTGAACATCATATTCATCTCTTTTTTAGCTTCCTTTTGTGTGTTGCTTTCCCCATGACATTTTTTTAAAGCCTGATACAAAGTATCAGTTCCAAGGCAGAAGAGCAGTAAGGGCTAGACAGTTGGGATTCTGTGATTTGCCCGGGGTCACATATCTGGGAAATATCTGAACCAGATTTGAACCTAGGGGCTGCCATATCCAGGTCTGGTGTGCTCTGTCCATTGAGCCACTGAGCCCATTAGTTTTAAGATCCTTGAAGTCAAGGGCTAGCTTCCTTTTTTAAAAATTTGTATCCTTAGTGTTCAGCAGTGTCTGGCACATAGTAGGCACTTAAAATATTTGTTCAATTTAAGCACAAAATTTAGAGTACATCTCTCCCCCAAGGAGAATATTGTTGTTCAGTCATTTTTCAGTTGTGTCTGACTCTTCATGACTCCATTTGGGGTTTTCTTTCCAAAACTTCCAATGTGTTTTGCTATTTTCTTCTCCAGTTAGTTTTACAGATTAGGAAACCAAGGCAAACAGGGTTAATCAACTTGCCCAGGGTCACACATTTAGTAAGTGTCTGAGACCAATTATGAATCCAAGAAGATGAATCTTCCTAACTCCCAGCCACTAGCTGCCCAAGAAAAATATAGTCGACTAATAAATATCTTGGGGCAGTCAGGCGGTGCATCTAGCCTGGGGTCACAAAGAGTCAGACATAGTGGAAACAACAATAAATGCATGGAAATGATAAATGAACTCATGGCAGAGTATGAAATTACCAAGGAGAGGGGCTACGGAGAAGAAAAGAAGTTCCAGGGTATATCCTTGAGGGATATTCATATTTAGGGAGCAAGAGATGACTAATGAACCATCAAAGGAAACTGAAAAGGATTGGTAAAATATAAGGGAGGGAGAAAAAAAGAAACAACAGATACCAGGAGAAAAGATAGTACTTAGGAAAAGTGTGGTCAACAATGTCAAAAATTGGTATGAGGAAGAGATTACTAACAGCATTGGAGAAGCTGCAAAAAGAAAGTCATGACTGATAGAGCTGTGAATTGGTCCAATCATTCTGGAAAGTAATTTGGAAAAATGCTTTCAAAAAGTGACTAAAATTATCCATAACTCTAATCCAGAGATCACACTGGTAAGGTATATGCCCCAAAGGAGTCTTTTCCAATTCTTTGCTACTATAAAAAATACTGGTATAAATATTTTGGTATAGGTGGGACCAATATACTAATGAATGATTTCTTAGAAATCTGTTTGATAGGATTTCATTTAAAATTTCTAAATTGATATTCATTAATTAAGAAAAACCCCAAAACTTTAACTTCTATCTTAAAACCAATACCAAATTTTGTTTCAAGGCAGAAGAACAGTAAGGGCTAGGCAGTAAAAGTTAAGCAACTTGCCCAGAACCACACATGTAGAAAGTCTCTGAGGACAAATTTGAACCCAGAACCTTCCATCTGTAGGCTTGGTTCTCAATCCACTGAACCATCTAGCTGCTCCCTGATATTGGTTTATAGTACTCCTATAGTTCATCATTCCCCAGTTACATTATGTTTCATTTAAAAAAATCTTAATTGTGAGAGAATTTATTTTTAACATAGAATGAATTATTTCTATTATCTGGGTTTTGAATTAAGAGGCTCGAATCAGTTCTCTGACCTTTGTACAACTTCTTTTGTTCTTAGTGATGTGGGCTGAAATGTCCCACAAACCTTGCCATGATGCTATATACAATCAAAAGAACATGGGGGGGAGGAAAAGAAAATGATCTTTTTTTCCCAATGTTTGAAAATGACCAAATAAAATAATGTTTAAAAGGAAAAAAACAAAGTAGTACAAAAAATAATTCTAGAGGTACAGAGAAAGAGAAAAGATAGTCCCTGTTCTTAGATATCTCAGTCTAATGCTAGAAGGCAACATATAAACAATTATGTACAAACAGGATATATACACAATGAATTGGACATCTAGGGGAAAAGAACTTTTATTAAGAGGGTTAGGAAAATTTTCTCATAGAAAGTAGGATTTTAAATAGGTCATGAAAGATGTCAGGGAATCCAGGAAACAGGTATGAGAAGGGAGAACATTCTAGGTATGAGAAACAGACAGTAATAATTTCTGGAGTCTGAACAACAAAGAAACTAGTATTATTGAAGCACAAAGTAGGTTTAAGGTGTAAAAAGACTTCAAGGTAGAAAGGGTCCAGGAAATGTTTCCTGACAGTTTTACTTTGGTCCTGGATGTGACAGGGTTCCACTAGAGTTTATTGAATGAGGGATAGATGTGGTCAGATCATTATTTTAGAAAGATCAGTTTGACAGGTGAGAATAGACTGGGAGGGAGAGCCTTCAGGCACAGAGACCAACCAATAATTTACTTTTAAATTACACATATATGTAATATACTTTAATAATGACAATAAGTGTACTATGTAATAATTAAAATGCTACATATAATATTTAGAAATTGGTTTTGTTAACTATTAGTAAAAAAAAGAACATGGAAACAATAACTAGTTGATTAGAATGGGGCTACCTTTCAGAAAGACAGATGAGTTGCTTAGATTCATAATTATGAGAAAACTCTTCACAATCTTTAGACATGACAAAATCCATTGGTTAGAGTTTCTGAACAGTAATTTCAGAGGTCCAATTTCCCAGTCACACAGGACTAGTTTCAAACAAAGCTCAATTTCTACAATCACTGCCTTCCCTAGAGTCTGCCCAGAAAAGAGTAAAACTTGACCTATCATTAGCATCTCATTTATATTGAGGCTTCCTCCCCCCTTTCTACCCTGAAATAGACTGAATAAGACCAAAGTGGGTCTATGAGCAAAGTGATATCAGTTTTTTGGAATCAGAAGGCAACAACTGACCAAACAGATGACCCCTTCCTTAGTAATGAATCAAGATAAAAAGCATTACCCTCTTACATTATCTTACTTACTATACCAGCTACTCGGTTACTATTCTTTTATAATAAAGTTTGTTTCCTTGAAATGGAGTCAGTTTGGACCAACAAATCATCTGCCTTGCCCCCATCATTGGGACTCTAAGGAATGTTCCCCCTTTCTCCCCAGATAATAAAAAGAAAGGGGAGATAATAAAACTCATCTTGCTCAGTAAGTAAGAACTGGTTTAGACCAGGAATTATTATTAACATATGTATGTGACTGCCTATCATCCCCCAGGGGACAAGGAGAGGGTGAACTGTTTTAATGGACCACCTTCCCATTGGTTATTTACCAATTAGAGAGGTCTTGGGAAGCCCAAGGGAGGGGCTTATATAATGTACTCTCAAAGTGTCTATTTATGAATGTGAGAGAAAACTTTGGGGTCTTTGATCACCAAAAGAGATCACTAACCAATTAATTAACTGGTTAATGCTAGATTCTAATCAATAAACTGATATTCTTACCTAGAAGCTAGTCTCTTAGAATTTTTAATTCTAAATACATTTAAACACATTTGGGTGCTTTCTCAATTTTTTTAGAATACTTTGTGTAATATAAGTATAGAATTCTTCTATGAATTCACCAGGACCATCTTTGGTAGTTCTTTTACATATAGTTGTTTTCCTTTTCTGAGATTCACTTATCTAACATCTCTGGTCTTCAGTCAGTTTGAGTATTTTTGAAAGTATTTGTCTATTTCTTCTATGTTTTCAGTTTTGTTTTTTAAAACAAATAACGGATAAGTTCTGATTATTCTAGTTATGCTGTGATTTTCCCTTGCTCATTTGCTATTTTGTTGATTCAACTTTCTTCTCGTCTTCCTTTTAATCAGATTAGCTAAAAGGTTTATCAATTTCATTGGTCTTTTCTTTATTTTTTCTTTTTTTAAATTTAAATACTTTTCCACGGTTCCATGATTCATGATTCTCCCCTTTTTTCTCCCCCATTAGTCTTTTCAAAGAAAAAGATTTTAGTTTTATTTAATATTTCTATAAGATTTAAAAAATTTCTACCGTATCTATTTCTCCTCCAGTTTCTATATTTATTTTGGGTTTGTTTGTTGGCTCTAATTTTTTTCAAAATGTTTATTTGGTTCATTAATTCTCTTTTTATATTTTATTAGTAAAAGACATTTGATGCATCCCAGAAAATTTTGTTATGTTGTTTCATCATTATAATTTTCTTTCACATAACTGTTATTGTTTCCAAGATTTATTCTTTGATCCATTCCTTTAGGATTTTACTGATAAGTTTCCATTCATTGGTATATCTCCATTTTGTTCTTTGGTCTCTGAAGAAACTACTATTTTTATTGTGTGGTCTGTAAGGGATGTAGTAATTATTTCTGCCTTTTTTGCATTTAAAAACTTTCTATTCCCTAATAAATGGTAAATTTTTATGAGGTGTTAAGAAATAAAAGTTGTTTTTTTGCAGTCACATTTAGAAAAGATATCATTAAGTCTTTCAGTTCTAGTTTCTCCAGGAATTTTAGTTATTTTTCTCTTTTGTTTATCTTTGTTAGATTTATCCAAAAGTGAGAAAGGGACACTGAAATATCCTGTCACTATTGTATTACTATGTTTTCTTCAGTAAATGTTTCCTTTATGAAATTAAATGCCAAGGCATTTGGAGCACATATATTTAATAATGATATTGGCTTGTTGTCTATGATTCTTTTCAGTATAATGAACTTTTCCCATTCACCCTTTTTATGGTTTGGATAATTTGTTTTTGCTTTGTCTGTTAGCATGACTGCAAATCCTTCTGTTTTGAATTTTTCTCATGATTTTTTCTCAATTCATCATTTCTATTCTGTGAATTTCTGCATTTCAAAAGTATTTTTTTGTAATCAACAGATTTTGGGGTTTGTTTCCTTCCATTTTGGCAAAGATAGGGAACTATGGGTGTAGAACCTTGCATATAAGGTCAAAATATGGTTGGTAATTTGGTTGGTTTTACTGAACATGTGCTGGGAAATTAAGTAGCTTAAACAAAGGCCATTAATAAAAAGTTTAATAGTGATAGTATGTGGAGAATGGCTAAACAAACTGTTGTACCTGAATGTGGTAAGAGTAATATGTAATGAGAAACAATGAAAATGATGAATATATAGAAGCATAGAAAAACTTATTACATGAATTGTTACAAAATGAACTGAGCAAATCTAAGACAACAATATATAAAATGACTACAACAATGCAAAGAACAACTTCAAAGCGGCACCCCTCAAAAATGTACGCTACAAAATAACACAGTCCCAAAAGAGATATGAGAAACTATGTACTTTTTATCCTCTTTTCCTTTGTAAGGTGAGAAGACCATTGGTAAGGAACACTGCATATATTTTCAGACTTTTATTTTATGTATTGATAGGTTATGTTGTTCTTTTTTAAATCATTGCTTTATGAGCTAATAAGGAAAAAGACCTGTACAAGAATATTCATAGCCACGTTCTTTGTGGTGGCAAAAAACTGGAAAATGAGGGGATGCCCTTCAATTGGGGAATGGCTGAACAAATTGTGGTATATGTTGGTGATGGGATACTATTGTGCTCAAAGGAATACTAAAGTGGAGGAATTCCATGGAGACTGGAACGACCTCCAGGAAGTGATGCAGAGTGAAAGGAGCAGAACCAGGAGAACATTGTACACAGATACTGACACACTGTCGAATGTAATGGACTTCTCCATTAGTGGCAATGCAGTGATCATGAACAACTTGGAGGGATCTATGAGAAAGAACACTATCCACATTCAGAGGAAAAACTATGTGAGTAGAAACACAGAAGAAAAACAACTCCTTGATTGCATGGGTCGAGGGGGATATGGTTGGGGATGTAAATGCTAAATGATCATCCTAGTGCAAACATCAACAACAAAGAAATGGGTTCTGATCAAGGACACATGTAAAACCCAATGGAATTGCACATTGACTATGGGAAGGGATAGGAGGAGGGGAGAGAAAGAATATGATTCTTGTAACCAAGGGATAATGTTCTAAATTGACTAAATAAAATTAAAAATGAAAAATCATTGCTTTGTGGGATGGTTCTCTGGGAGAGGGGCACAGGAGAAAAATTTAGGCAAACAAAATGCAATAATAAGTTATTGTTGTTGGATTTTTTTTTTTTTGAGAGAAGTCACTAGTACCACTTTGGAGGAAATAGATTCAGTTCAGAGATGGCCTTGGAAGCCTAATTTTAAGGAATGCCTGCTGGAGGCAGCAGCCATAAATAACTCTTAACTAGAGCTGGAAAGATACAGGATGACAGCTTGAGGGGAATGTTCTTTAAGGATGGCAGAAAGCTAGGCATGTTTATAAAAGTCCAGAAAGAAGCAAAGAGAAAGGAAGAGGTTGAAGTTTAGAAAAGGAGGAATTTCAAATTCTCAAAGAGAGAGGAAGGTAGAATAAAGGACTTAAGTAAAAGGACCGATTTTCTTCAGAAGATGAGCCATCATTTCCTTGGAAGCTAGAACAAAGTAAATAAAATGGGTAAAAAGTGTAGTAGGCAAGGTCGCCTGCTGAGAAGTATGGGCTGAAGGAACTATAGAAGACTGAGGGGAAAATAAAGAACAGTTATTCAGAAAAGTATACCTGGGAACAATTATAATAAGACTGCAATGCTCTAGGTAGGTCCCCGTTGATATTATATGGATAAATGGCAAAAAGATATGAACAAATAATTCCCAAAATATGAATTGCAAACTATCAAAAATCATACAAAAGAAGGTTCCAAGTTACTATTGACCAAAAAAAAACAAAAAACAAAATGTAACTGAAATTTCACTTTACATTCAGGACAATTTGGCCAAATGAGAAAAGAAACTGTCAATAATGGAAGAGCTGTAGATAGCCTGACATATTAACAATTATATTTTTGGCAGAGTTGTGAACAAGTTCAACCACACAGAAAAAAATTTGGAATTATGCTGCTATAAAAAGTAACAAATGTCTACACTCTTTGATCCAGAGATCCCAATGCTTGACATATACGCCAAGAAGCTTAAGGATAGAGGGCAAGGTGTCATACACATCAAAATATTTATAGCAACTTGGGCATAAAGAACTTGAAATCAATAGTAGATCATTGTCTTTCAACTATCTACTAGATAAAGGTTAAAATAAATTGTGGTACTTAAATGTAATAGAACACTACTAGAAGAAGCTATGACCATGAAGAACTGAAATATATAAAAACATATTAGATGATGCAGAATGAAGTATATAGGAAAATAATACCCATAATTACAACAATGTAAATAGGAAGAAAAACAAACTAAGTGCTGTGTAATTCTAATAAACAAGGCATTTGGTTCTGGAGAATGGAAAACATACCTCTTTAGCTACTTCACATAGATGGGAGGCTATCAATCTGGAATATTATATGCATCTTAAGATAGGACTAACTTGTTTTTTCCTAAATTATTTTTTTCCTCTCTTTTAAAACTTGTGGCAGGGGGCACCTGGATGGTTCAGTGGATTGAGAGCCAGGCCTAGAGACAGGAGGTCCTAGGTTCAAACCTGGCCTTGGACACAACCTAGTTGTGTGACCCTGGGCAAGTCGCTTAACTCCCATTGCCTAGACCGTACCACTCTTCTGACTTGGAACCAAGACACAGTATTGATTCTAAGATGTAGGGTTTAAAAAAAAAAATCTGTGGCAAAGAATGACTCCCTAAGGAAGGAGGGTGGGAAGGAATATCTGTTAAGTGAAAGTGATTTAAAAACAAAAACAATCAATAAAAATATGATTTAAAAAGATAACCTGAATTTGTAGTGGATACACATTATTAACAGTTGGGTGACAGTAGTATAATAATAAAAAGAAATTAGATGGTAGAGGTAACCAGGGCACAAATGGTGGTAGGATTCAAGGGGATTTAAAAGGAGAAGATAGTTTTTACTTGAAATGACCCTCTATATAAAGAGAAAGAAAAGAAAGAGAAAATAGGAAAAAAAGATCATCAAGACAAAACAAATGTAATGTCATTAAGGCAAAGAGAAGAAAGGAAAAAAAAGAGAATGTGACCAAAAAAGAGAATTTCAGGGTTTCTGATCATAGAAGTGAAACAGTTATCAGATCTAAAGTAGCGGCATTCTATGGTAAAGTGAAGATGTAGATCACTGGAGTTCAGAGTTGAGGAATCAGAAGATCGGGGGGGAGGGCGGTTAAGGGGACATCAATATGTTTATTAAAGTCCTAAAATATGAGTTGAGACAAGACTATGAGTCAGGCACCCCTCACCTAAGTCATGGCAATAGCCTCCCTGCCTTTTAAATAAAGCCTTACTGAATAAATGACTGCCCTAGGCTATCTCTCTAGCTTCAACTGAAATTACTTCACCCCTGCACCTTGCAACATGGCCCAACTGCCCTTTGACAGTTCATCAACACAATGTTCTATCTCCAGACTCCATGAATTTGCATTGGCCATCCCTTACGCCTGGAATGCATTCCCTCCTGCACTCCAACTCCTAGCACCATTTTCTTTAAGATGCAGCTCAAGCACTATCTTTGCATGAAATCTTTCCTGACACCATATACATACACATCCCATACCTCCCAAACCAGCTGGTATTTAATTAATTTGTATATATTTGCATTTAATTGCTTTAGGCTTATGATGTATATACTTGAATATATACTTGCTGCTTCCCTGAACAGAATGTAATCTGCCTTATTGGTTCTCTCTCTTTCTTCAAGACATGGTTCAAGTATCACCTTCTATATGAAGTCTTTCCAGATCCCCACACTAGTGCCCTCCCCTCCAACTATTTTGTATTTATTCCCTTTATATTTATTTAGTATACTCATAAATAAGTCCCCCTGGATAGAAAACTTTTTCCATGAGACAGGGATTGTTCCTTTCTTAGGCAGCTGTTGGTGCTGTGGAGTGAAGTGAGCAATTGACCTGGAGTCAAGAAGACCTAAGTTCAAATCCAGCCTCAGATACTTCCTAACCATGTGACTCTGGGCAAATCACTTAATCTCTGTTTGGCTCAGTTTCTTCATCTGTAAAATGAGGATAACAATAGTGTCTATCTCCCAGGATTGCTCTAAAGATCAAATGAGATAATATTTATAAAGGCCTTGGCATACCTAGAACACAGTAAGGGCTATATTATCAGCTATTAGAATTTTGTTGTTCTTGTATCTCTAGTACCTAGTACAAACTCTGGAACATAGTAGGTGATGAATGAATAACTGATGTTTGGACTTCTTCTTGGGTCCAAAAAGTGACCTTGGCTCAATAACAGTTCATGATAAAAGATCATGTAGTTTTAGTGAACTCTGTAAGTTCAATGAGTCAGCAATGTGATATGGCAAGAAAAAAATCGAATTTAATTTTAGCTGCATTCAGTGAGGCATCAAGGCCTAGGTAGTGATAGTCCAACTGTACTATACCCCCATCAGACCACATATGGAATGCCGTGTTCAGTTTTTGAAACTGCATTCTGGAAAGGACAACCATGACAGCAAAAAGGTCTTCAGACTACAAGGGGAATAGCTGTCAGGAATGAAAAAGCTATTATATATAAAAGAGGGAATAAGTTTCTTTTGACCCAAAGGGTAGGAATTATAAGTAAAATTTTGATGAATATAAGGAAATATTTCCTACTAATTATAAAGTTTAGTGGACTGTCTAGGGGAAATAATAATCCCTTCCTCCCTAGGGGTTTTCAAATAAAAATTCAAACACTCATCAGACAAGCTATAAAGGGGATTCTTGTTTAGGGAAGGGTTGGACTAAAGAACCTCTGAGATACCTTCCAATTCTGGGATTGTGTGATTCTGAATATATTTCTGGACAGGTCCTTGAGTGTCTTTGGTTCCCTAAAGCAAGAGATTATTAATAGAACTTTTCAGCATCTCTGATGAAAGTGAATCCCCTTCAGAAATATCCTTTCATCTATCTTTGTCAATTCCATAACAGTCATGCTGCAAAGAACTAAGACCGCCAATCATTCCATGTCTAGCATTAAGATTTTATCCATGCTTCATAACACCCTACACCCACAATTATTCAGGACCTGGCTTCTAAACCAAGTATATTCCACAGATTACCAGCATTGGCTTGTTCCCTGAAAGACTGAGATAATGTGACTTTAACTCTAGAAGAATGGCTGCTACCTTTTCAAGGGCTAATGTAATTAAACTGGTTGGTACATAGTTGAAACTTTGTTTAATGTTTTAACTTTTCCTTCTGTTTGCTCAGATAAAGGGATTTAAGTTGATTATACAGTTTCCCCTCTTACTTTCTCCTTCATGTTCTCAAAAGTTCCTCCCTGGGCCAGTACAGTATTGGACTGCAAATCAAAAATGAATCCTGATGGATCTGTAAGAATGAGAAAAGGAAAAATTTATTAGGCTAGTACATAGGGACAGAGTGCTAGACCTTACCCAACCCCAGGCATTTATTAGCTATGTGACCCTGGGCTTATAACCTAACCTCTAACTGACTCAATTTCCTTACCTATAAAATGAGGACAATAATAGCACCTACCTCACAGGGTCTGGAGAAGATTAAATGAAAAATTACATTGTAAAGTGGTATTACCTTAAAAATACCTTAAAAATGCTACATAAATGCTAGTGTTATTACTTTTCAATATATTTTTAAAAATTAGTCGACTGCTTTTGAGCAAAGTAAGCAAAACCATAACAAATTATATAATGATTAACAACAATGTAAAAGAAAACATTTAAAGACTTCAGAATCTGTTCAATGTAGTAAATCATAATTTCAGAGGTCTAATGCCTCTGACATATAGAATAAGGTATACATTTTTAGACATAGCCGATGGATTTGTTTTGCTTGATTTTACTTAATTTGTTATAAAGAAAGGTTCTGTGGGGCAGAAAAAGAAGTCAATGGGAATTGACAGTGATTTAAAAAAGGGGGGAAAGCATCAATAAAGTACTTAAAAGAAAAAAAAACCCAGCTACTCTCCTATTAAAACAAACTGCATTTTAAAATTTGTATTATATGCCTAAAACTACTAAGTAGCTACTTCTAGCTGCACACTTAGGAATAAACTTATACAATTTGATTATGATAGAAATATTCTTAAGTTGTTGAGAAATACTAAATATAATGTCTTAAACAGTTTACTCCATTTTTTTTTTTGGTCTGATGTGCCCTGAAATCTCTAATTTTACCTGCCTTACTGGAACAGATGCTTAAAATAATCTTCACCCCACCCTGTATTTGTCACATTGCAAAAGACACATATTCCACATACAAGAGAAAATTCATGAAGGAATTAAAAGTGAAAAATGATATGTGTTGATTTACATTCAGACTCCCATCAGTTTCTTCTATGGCTGTGGATAGCATTTTGCATCATGAGTTGCTTTGAATTGTAGATCCTTGCAAAGCTGATAATAGTTGTCATTCTACAGTGTTCTCCTGTTTCTGCTTACTTCACTTTACATCAGTTCATGTAAATCTTTCCAGGTTTTTTAGAACTCATTTTGCTCATCATTTATTATTATGCCACAACAGGACCACATTATAATTATATACCACAAACTTATTCAGCCGTTCCCCAGTTGATGGACTCCCTCTGAATTTCCAACTACAAAATGGTGGCAAAGCTGCTATATTTTTGTATAAAGGGTTTTTGAGATACAGACCTCGTAGAAGTATTGCTGTATCAAAGGGTATGTAAAACTTTGTAGACCTTTGGGCACAGTTCCACATTGCTCTCCAGAAAGTTTAGATCAATCAATCTTTTTATGGTGGCAAAGAATTGGAAACTAAAGGGATGTCCATCAATTGGGGAATGGACAAGCAAATTGGTGATGAAATACTATGGTGCTGTAAGGAATTATAAGCAGGATGATTTTAGGAAGGGCTAGGAAGACCTTCTTCATGGACTGATACAAGTGAAATAAGCAGAACCAGGAAAACACTGTATACAGTAATAGTAATATTGTAGAATGAACAACTGTAATAGATGTAACTACTATCAGTGATACAATGATCCAGGACAACTCTGAGGGACTTAGGACAAAAAATGCTTATCCACCTCCAGTGAAAGAATTGCTGGAGTCAAAATACAGATCAAAGCATATACCATTTTTTAATTGTTTATTTAGATTTATATTCTGGACTTTTGGTTTTATAAGATTATTCACGAAAAAGAATATGGAGATATGTCTTGCATAATAATACCTGCATAACCCAGATCAATCCACCTGCCAGCACCAGGAAGGGGAAGGGAAGGGAGTGAGTTAAGGTCAATTATATAACTTAGGAAAACTTGCATGGAAAATAGATATTACATGTGATTGGTAAAAAAAAAAAAGGAGTAAAATAAAAATCTTTTCCTGTTTTTTTGTTTCCCTTCTAATCTTGGCAACCTTGGTGTGTTTATGTAAAATCTTTTTAATTTAATGTAACCAAAATTATCCATTTTACATCTCGTAATGTTCTCTATGTCTTATCTGGTCATAAATCCTTCACTTATCCATTGTTCTGACAGGTAAATATTCTGTCCTCCCATAATTTTCTTATGGTATCTCCCATTATTTCTAAATCACGTATCCATTTTGAATTTACCTTGGCATATGGTATGAGATGCTTCAAAACAATTGCGTCAAATTTTAATGTGGCAAGCAAGCAAACAATTTTCCAATACAAATGCAATGAACAAAATGTGAAAATAGCTCAAAGGCATAATTATAAAGTAGTTAAGAACTAAAAAAAAAGTTCACATTAAAAAAACCAAATTGCTAAAATTACATAAAATTTGATAAGGTAATTAGGTTGCATATGTTATTTAATAGTCAAACATATTTTATTTCCAATCTAAAGGTTTTTAAGTTTTTTGTTTTGGGATCTTAGCATATTAGAAATTATTTTTATTTTCAAATTAGACTTGGTACTAAAAGTAAACAACTTATAACTTTTCTCAATTCAATAAACATTTAAATATATTAAAACTTTTCTCTTTTTTTAATTGAACATTCTCTTTTTTCAATTACATGTAGAAACAATTTTTGATAATAATTTTCTGACTTTTTTGGTTCAGACTCTCTCCCTCTCTGCCCTTCTCAAGGAAGTAAATAGTCTGATATAGGCTGTATCAGTGCTTTCATGCAATACATATTTCCATATTCCTCATGTTGTGACTGAAGACACTTATCACATATATAATAAAAAATTCACAAAGGAAATAAAGTGAGGGACGGCATGCTTTGATCGGCAATTAGATTCCAACAATTCCTACTTTGGCTCTGGATAGCATTTTTTAAAAAAAATCTGAGTCCCTTGATGTTATCTTGTAACTTTGTTTTGATGATACTTCACAGCCCTTCCCAATTGATCAATGTACAATATTTCCACTACTGCTTATAACATTCTCCTGATTCTACTCACTTCACTTTGTATCACTTCATGCAAGTCTTTCCAGGTTTTTCTGAACTCATCCTGTTTTATTTATTTTTTTAAAATTTATTTAGAATATTTTTCAATGGTTCCATGATTCATGATTTTTCCCACCTCCTCTTCCGTCCCCCATCCCAGAGCTGACAAGCAGGTCCACTTGGTTATACATGTATCATTGCTCAAAACCCATTCCCATGTTATTCATATTTACAGTAGAGTGATCTTTTAACATCAAAACCCCAATCATATCCCCACTGAACCACGTGATCAATCATATATTTTTCTTCTGCATTTCTGCTCCCACAATTCTTTCTCTGGATGTGGATAGTTTCTCATAATTGCTTTCGGTCACTGTACTGCTGCTAGTAGCAAAGTCAATTGCATTCAATTGTGTCATAGTGTATCAGTCTCTGTGTACAATGTTCTCCTGGTTCTGTTCATTTCACTCGGCATCAGTTCTTGGAAGTCTTTCCAGTTCCCATGGAATTCCTCCAGTTCATCATTTCTTTTAGCACAACAGTATTCCATCACCAACAGATACCACAATTTGTTCAGCCATTTCCCAATCAAGGAACACCCCCCATTTTCCAATTTTCTGCCACCACAAAGAGCGCGGCTTATGAATATTTTTGTACAAGTCTTTTCCCTTACTATCTCTTTGGGGGTACAAACCCAGCAGTGGTATGGCTTGATCAAAGGAATAGGCAGTCTTTTAAAGCCCTTTGTGCATAATTCCAAATTGCCCTCCAGAATGGTTGGAACAATTCACAACTCCACCAGCAGGGTATTAGTGTCCTAATTTTGCTGCATCCCCTCCAACATTTATTACTTTCCTTTGCTGCCATACTGGTCAGTCAGCTAGGTGTGAGGTGGTACCTCAGCATTGTTTTAATTTCCATTTCTCTAATCACGAAGGATTTAGAACACTTTTTCATGTGCTTATTGACAGTTTTGATTTCATCATGTGGAAACTGCCTATTCATGTCCCTTGAACATGTCATCCTGTTCTAAAAAAAATTTTATTCAAAGATATTTTATTTTCCCAATTACATGCAATAACAATTTTCAATGTTTTCTGAAGATCCTAATTGTCTTTCTCTGTCCCTTCCCTCCCTCCTTTCATATTTGGTAAACAATTTGACCTGGATTATGTATTATTATCAAGCCAAACATACTTCCATATTGGTCACTTCTGTAAAAGAATACTCATAAAACCATACCCCAAAAATAAAACCATAAATAAACGAATGTGAAAGGATCATAATCTTTCATCTGCATCTCACCCCAACAGTTCTTTCCTAGGAGGTGGATAGCATTCTTTGTCATGAGCCCTTCAAAATTGTCCCAGATCACTGTATTGCTGAGGGTAGCTAAGTCTTTCTGGATCATCGTACAATATTGCTGGTATTGTGTACAAAGTTCTCCCAGTTCTGATTATCCTACTGTTTCAATTCATGTAGATGTTTCCAGCTTTTTCTGATACCATTTTGTTTCTCATTTCTTTTAGCACAATGATATTCCATCACCAATATATGCCACAATTTGTTCAGTCATTCCCCAACTGATGAACATCCCCATAATTTCCAATTTTTTACCATCACAAAAAGAGCTTCTATATTTTTGTTTCATCCTTCCCCCTTTTTTTATAATCCTTTTGGGATACAGACTCAGTAGTGGTATTACAGGATCAAAGGAAATGCACAGTTTTATAGCCATTCGGGCATAGTTCCAAATTGCCCTCCAGAATGTTTGTATCATGAACTTATCCTGTTCATCATTTCTTATGGCACAATAGTTTTCCATTACAAGCATATCGCACAGCTTGTTCAGTCATTCCCCAATTGATGGACACCCAGTCAGTTTCCCATTCCCATCCCCAAAAGGGCTGCTAAAAAACAAAACAAAACTTTTTTTTATAAGTAGGTCCTTTCCTCTTATCTTAGATCTCTTTGGATAGAGACAAAGTAGTGGTATTGCTTGATTAAATGTTTTATGGCCCTTTGGGCATGATTCCATATTGCTTTCTAGAATAATTGTATCAATTCACAATTCTACCAACAGTTTATTAGTGTCCTAATTTTGTCTTTTCCCTTCCATCATTTATCATTTTCCTTTTTGGTAATATTAGCCAATCTGATAAGTGTGAGGTGATATCTCAGAGTTGTTTTAATTCTAATAAAAATTATTTGGAGAATTTCTTCGTATGACTACAGTTTTAATTTCTTTATCTGTTCAATCTTTTAACCATTTATCAATTGGGGAATGCTTCATATTCTTATTTGGCTTAGTTTTCTATGTACTTGAGAAATTGAGCCTGTGTTAGGGACATTTGCTATAACAATGTCTTCCCAACTTGTTTTCCTTCTAATCTTGGGTGTATTGGTTTTGTTTGTGCAGAAACTTTTCAATTTAATGTAACCAAAATTATGAACTTTTTTAGTAATGTTCTCTATGCCCTGCTTGATCAGAAATTCTGCTCTTATTCAAAAGCCTGATAGGTAAAGTTTTCCATGCTCTTCTAATTTGATTATGGAATGCCCTTTTATTTCTAGGTCAAGTATCCATTTTGATGTTATTTTGGTGTATGGTGTGACATGTTAATCAATGCCTAATTTCTGCCATATTGTTTTCCAGTTTTCTTAGCAGTTTTTGTCAAATAGTGAGTTCTTCTCCCAAGAGCTTTGATCTTTGGGTTTATCCAACACTACTATGGTCATTAACTACTGTGTGATGATTTCCTAACCTATTCCATTAATCCACTCTATTTCTTAGCCAAACTGTTTTGATTTTTACTACTTTACAATATAGTTTGAGATCTGGTGTAGCTGGGCCTACTTCCTTCATATTTTTTTCATTAATTCTCTTGATTTTCTTGACTTTTTGTTCTTCCAGATGAATTCTATTGCTTTTTCTAGTTCTAGGAAATAATTTTTAGATAGTTTGATTGGTATGGTTCTGAAGAGGTAAATTAAATTCATAATAACATTTTTAATGAGGTCAGCAGACATTAGACTATTAGATATTAGTAAGCAAATATTAGGCTTGGGCTTCTTGTCCCTCTCTAAACCACTACTGTTCTTATTTTTATTTGTTATAGCTTTTTCCTCTCTAGCCTGAAATTAAGGTGGTTGTGAAATCATATAAGGCCTGAATTGGAAAGAAAGAGGTTATCTATTCCATCCCTTACCCAAATAATGAATCACATCTTCAATATCCCAAACAACTGGTTAAGGAGCCTCCATTTAAACATCTTCTGTTACACGTGATTGATAAATAATAGTCTTGCTACTAATACCCAAAATAATCCACTGGACTTTTGAACAGTTAGTTCATTTTTAGAAAGATTTTCTATACTTTGAACCAAAGTGTGTTTGCTTGTAACTTTCATCCAATGGTGTTAATTCTGTCCTCTGAGACTGAACAGGATGTCTATAATCCCTCTGCTACTCAGCAATCTTTAAAATATTTGTTCCTACTAAGTCTCATTTTTCAGGTTAAAAGTTCCTTAAAATCTCGTTGGTCTTTTGTTTCTCTAGCTCAATGTGGTATTTTAGTGTTTTGAACAATCATTTTATGCTAATTACTTCCAGATCTATATCTTCAGTCCTGTCTTTTCACTGAAACTCCAGTCATGTTTTTGCAACTGCTCACTGATCAAATCCAGTCAATGCATCACTATCAAATGGAACCTAATGATTTCAGCTCCTTTTTGTACTCCTTATCACCTGTAAACAAAATACAAGTCATCTTTGACTCACCTGTTTCCACTGTTTTTTATTTCCTAATCATTCTTTATTTCAACTGGAACCACACTGTCATGAAGGGCCCTCAACTATAAATGGTTGTCCTGTCTCAAGTCCATATCACTGGCTACTGTGACAAGGGAATCACTTTAAAAGACTGATATATATTAATTTAAGGTCGCCAAGGAATTCAGCTATGTAATTCCTAAATGAAAACTCAAGTTTGCAGTCAATCTTTTATGGAGTTTAATTACAATAGGAGGAAGAAAGGAATTAGAGATAGAGAGAGAGAAAAAGGGAGAGAAAGGAATAGGGCTTAAATACCCCCTTCTGTTTAGGCTGGGCCAAAAGGCCCAAGCCCTTAGATAGCTGGGGCAAAGAAAAGAGATCAGTCCCTATTACTCACGTGACAAAAATGGAGAAACAGTCTCAGGGGCCCCCACCTTCAGCTTCCTTCAGAGCAAGCTTCTCAGAGTCCACTGCCACCACTCCGATCAACTCCTCAACCACCTCGAGACCCTAGACTCCCCTGATCTTTAAGGAAACCATCCAAGTTGCCTCCCCTCAGTTCTCACCTCTACCAATCACTGTCCATCAATTTCCCTGTGCCAATGGAGGCTCTAGCTTAACCCAGGACCGCCCAGAAGCTTTGCACATGTCTGTTGAAGGTCATATTTTCAAATGATTAAATCTTTGCTCCTTTGCTACAGCCCTTTCTAAATCCTGTTAACCTGAGTAGGGTAGAGATTGGAATAATTAAATTTTGATCTAGGCTGCAGCCCTTACTCAATCCTGTTAGGACTGAGTAGGGTGGAGATTGATTCCAAGTACCTCCATTGTATCAATTCTAAAATCAATCATGACTCAAAGAAATTCCTGTTCTATGCTTAAGCACAGGTCAAAGTCCTTTCCATTGTTCAGCAAAAGGTTTCTGTCCTAAAGTAATCTTAAGAAGGGAAGAGAAGGAACCTCCCATGCCAATGGGGTTCCCATTCCAATAGACTATCAGTAAGAAATTTTCCAAGTATGAAATATCCCAATGGTGAAATTTCCAACATTTATAAGTCTAAGGAATTTTAAGGTTTACACTACTTAATCTTTTTAAAACATTATTTTCAACAAGTCAAAATGCTCAGGCTCCCAAAAGCTGATAGGCTTTTAAAGTCCAAATCTCTTAGCCAGACATCTAATGGTTAATCTATCTTTCCAAAACTTATCTACTGCAATTTTTCAAAATATCTCTGCTCTGCTGCTTCCTTATTCCCCTCAGTTCTATTCCAACAAATGTCACTCCACTTCAAGAATTTCTTGCTATCCACACTTACTTAAAAATTCTTTCTTCCATCATCACTCCCAAACTCTTCCTCCTTAGAAGTTCATGCATTCTAAATTTACCACACAATCAAGATTTTAGAAACGATTATCTATTATTAATCCCCAAGACACTCTTTCTTAATGAGTTCAGCTCTTGGCTCAGCTTTGTCCACTCCAACTCCAGTTTTCACACTAGGGAACTCCAACATTCATACCTCCTCAAACAACTCAAGTGAATCTATTCAATTCCCATGACATATGTCTCCATTTCACTGCAGTTCCACAGAAATGGCCATACCCTTGACCTTGTCTAAACCCACAAATATTCCACTTTCACATTCATGAACTGAAATTCCTTGATCTCTCTCTCTCTCATATTAGTTATTCTGAAATCTCTACATACCTCCAATCTCTTATTTTACCTCTACACTTTCAGTAAAAACTTTGCCTCATATTTCAAAAAAATGAGGCCAGTCTTAAAGAATTTCCTTCCTCCTCATCTCAAATCATTCGCTTTCCCTTCCTGTCTCTTCCTTCATCCCTGCCTCACATGAACAGATGACCTTGCTCCTTGCTAAGGGCGAAAACTTCTACATATATAATCCCACTGTAGCCTTTATTCTCTAGCAGATTTCCCTCACCAATTTCTCTAATGTCACAGCAATCTTCAAAGACCTCTCTCCTGGCTACTTCCCTGGTGCCTACAAACATGCCTCCTGTCCCCACCGTCCTTAAAAAATTCTCATTTAACCTGACTGTCCCCACTAGCTGTTTTCCTAGATCTCTCATCTTTTTTTGTGGCTAAACTTGAGGAAGTTATCTACATTCAGGCCTCTAGTTCTTCTCCTCTCTCTCTTTTCTAAACCCTCCGCAGTCTTGTTTCAAAAGTTATCACTCAGGCCTGGAATGATACCAGGCACAGGAATTTGACCTTTACTCAATAGTCTTCAGAGAACCACTGATGGGCTTTGATAGGAGGAGAGATTTAGGTATAAGAAAGATTACTGAAGTACTTCTGTGAAGGGTAAATTGATCTGGGAGGGTCAGTGCAAAGAATGGAAGCTGAAAGGGAAACTTTTTCAAGAGAATGAGCAGGTGGTAATGATAGCCTATATGAGAAGATGGGAATGTATGGGAAAAGAATGAAGTTAGCCAAATTTTGTTTGTTTTATTTTACCTTTGTGAGAAATGTAATCATTTTTGGTTACTAAATCTCAAATGAAACAGAAAAAGATCACTCAATTGAAATGACTTTATCCAGTTACCAGTGACCTCATAATGGCCTTTTCTCAAACTTCAAACTTACTGGCCTCCCCACAGCCTGTGACATTGTGGATCACCACCTCTGTTGGGTTTTCATGACTTTGCTCTCTCCTGATTGTCTCCTTTTACTAGATCTTGCTCCAAGTCATGCTAACTAACTAGAGGTGTTTCCAAAAATCTGTCTTGGATCCCCTTCTTCTCTCCCTCTACATTATCTTACTTGGTGATCTCATCATCATCATTCATGAATTCAATCTTTTGGTCAATTAATCCAGCACTACCTTCTTACCTCATCTCCAGTCTAAAATCACTTATTGTACAATTCGAACAGGATGTTCCAAAGATATCCAAACTCCACATGTTTAAAATAGAACTTGTGTTTCATCCAAATCCTCTCTTCAAAATGTGCTGGTCACTGTTAAAGGGTACCACCATCCTCACAAGCTTGTAACCTTAGTGTCATTCCTGACTCCTCTGTTCACACCCACACTCCTCACATGCAGGCTAGCTGTTGCCAAGCCTTACTGCTCATGTACTGACAACTCTCAAATACATTTATTTCACTCCATTCACACCCTAGATTACCTGCCATTCAACTGCCAAAGTGATCTTTCTAAAAGGGCAGGTCTGACCATGTCAACAACGCCTCTACTAAATAAACTCCAGTGTCTCCCTATTACGTCCAGGATCAAATATACAATCTGTTCAGCTTCCAGGGTCCTTTACAACATGGCCCCTTCCTTTCTTTCTAATCTTACACTTTACTCCCTGCTCCACATATCTGATGACTCAGTGATACTGGGTTCCTTGCTATTCCAAGAAACCTGACTCCATGCATATCTTTCTTCATGCCTGGAGTGATCTTCCTCCTCACTTGTACCCTCTGTTTTCCTTTAAGATTCAGCTCCAATTCTCAATCTCTTCTCTCCCTCCCCTTAACCCCACACTACTAGGGCCTTCCCTCTGAAATTACCCATTTATCCTGTCGGTCATCTATCTTATACTTATGTAGTTGTTTGCATGCTATCTATCTCTCCCATTTGAATATGAGCTCCTAGCCAGCACAAATGACCTTTTACTCTTCTTTTTATTCCTAAAGCTTAGCACAATGTCTGGCACATAGAAGGTACTTAATAAATGGTAACTGATTGAGAAATCCTCAGATTCGTCACGCAGACTTTACTGTACATGACTTACTTATGTCTAGCTCAATACCTAATGTCTTCCCCCTTCTTTCCACTTAACCAAATCTTTCCTTCAAACTTTAGCTTAATGCCCACATCTCCCAAGAAGATAACCCTAATCATTTCAGTCCACAGTAATCTCTCTTTCGAATCTAAACCACTTACCTAGATATAATGATACTTTTATAGATTTTTGACATCTTTGGCATTGAGTATTTTTTTCTGCCAAGGAGAACTAGTAATATCAGAACAAACAAATCAGTTAACAAATGTTAAATATATACTATGTGGCAAGCATTATATTAAGTGCTGGGGGTACAAAGAAAATGGCAGGAAATAGCTAAGAAGAGGAAATAGCCAAGACAAGGAAAGAAATAGAAAAAAGAGCAGTTAGTTATGCCTTTGATGAATTCAAATCACTGACCCAAATAAATTACATTCCCGTGTATTAAAAATACATGCAGACTTACAAGTAAACATGGTGGCAGTCTAGACACAGGAATCTTCCTCTCCTTACCACCTACCTATATAGACTACATCAAAAGGCCAAAAAAACCAAGTTCATATGAACGAAGGGACTCTACAGTAGGGTGAAGCATTGAAGGTATGTGGGATTTGGGCATTTCCACATCATAAGGGGCTGAAAAAGCTTCCACCAAAACATGAGCTAATCAATCCTCCCCCACCCCACCTATGGAGCCAGAGTCAGAGCCAGCACACGCTAGAATCTGTGAGTTAGCAAGGGGCACCTCTAGGTCCTTGGCAGTTGACTAAGACCATCAAAGACCTATCCCTGAGAGTAACTAAACCTGAAATCCCAGTAGGCTGAAAAGTGCAGACTGAAGGGCAGCAAAGAGCAAAAGCTGCAGAGACTAGAGAGGTGGCTTCAGGCAAAAACTGCACTCCTTAGCTCCATACACAGAGAACCTACATTCCTCACTTAGATTTCTGACTGGAAAGGGAAGGAAAAACCACCATAGTGATGGCAAACAGTACCCAGAAACAACTTCCCAATACCAAGAAAAACAAGAAGGGGTTGACCATGGATAATTTTTACAGAGGAAAAATCCAGGAAATAGTAGAAGAGAAAATACAAATAAATGCATCAAAACTTTCCAAAAAAATGGAAATTGGCTGCAAGCTCCTTAAGAATTTAAATTGGAGGAGGCAGAGTCAAGATGGCGGCCTAGAAGGAGCAGAAGTTCAGACCTCTGAATACCCTTCCTAATCAATCCTAAACTAAATGCTCCCAGATGACTGAAAATCAAACTTAATAAGACAGTTCCAATGAACCCTCCTGCTGAACTTAATTCAAAAGGTAAATCCCCAGAAAAGCCGGAATCCGAGAATACTCAGGTTTAAGGGGAAGACAGAAGGAAGGTCCCAGGACCCTTCCCACCTCCCACCCAGAGCTCTGAGACTCCCAGACCCCAGCGGAACTTCTGGGCGGGCAAAGGTGCTGGTCTGGAGGGCATACATTGCAACTAGAGCTGTGATAAGTTCAGAGTCTCCAACACAGACTGGGGGAAGGAGCTAGAGAGGGAGCATAGATCTATCAGCCTGGCCAGAGCTATGGAGATCCTCTATATTTGCTCCAGCCTTCCAGGAAGTTTTGGACTCACAGCACACCCAGCCCAACTAAGCTAAACTTAATCCCATCAAAAGTCTTCAAAACTCAGGGAAGCCCAGGCTCCACACCCATCCTCATTGACTACTGGACTTTAATCCAGTCAAAAGCCTCCAGAGGACAGGGAAGCTCAAACCCCAACAAACCTCCACCAGAGACTACACTGGGAGATCTCCTATTAAAGCTCGAAGAGGGGAGACTGACAGAAGTCCCCAAACAAAAAAAAATGAGAGGAGCAAGACCACAAACAAATACGGAGAGTAAAGAAGGGGTGAATTTGAGCAAACAACAGAAAAAATAGAAAGAAACTACAATAGACAACTTCTACTCAGCAAATGGAACAGAGGGGGACAGATCAGCAAAAGATAAATCAGAAATCCCAGTGAATTGGATACAGGCTGTGGAAGAACTCAAAACATAATTAAGAGAGGCTGAAGACAATTGGGAAAAGAACTTAAAAATTAAGACAAGTCATCTGGAAACAGAGGCACTTGAACTAAAATGAGAAAATAGTGTCTTGAAAGCCAAAATCAACCAGCTGGAAAATGAGGAAAAGGAGATGAAAGATGAGGTGAAGGAGATGAAAGATGAGGTGAAGAAGATGAAAGATGAGAAAAAGGAGATGAAAGACGAGGTAAAGAGGATGAAAGACGACCTCCAAAGAAAATCAGAACAGAAGGAGAGAGATGACCAAAAAGCCAGGGATGAAATCCAGTCTTTAAGAACCAGAATACAACAATTGGAATTAAGTGACCTCACAAGGCAGCAGGAAACAATAAAATAAAACAAAAAGAATGAAAAAATTGAGGAAAATATGAAGCATCTCATTCACAAAACCGATGATTTAGAAAATTGTTCGAGAAGAGGCAATTTAAGAATCATAGGTTTACCAGAAGACCATGACAAAAGAAAAATCTTGGACATAATACTACCGGAAATTATTCAGGAAAACTGTCCTGATATCCTAGAACAAGAGGGGAAAGTGGAGATTGAAAGAATCCACAGATTACCTCCTGTATTTAATCCCCAACTGACAAAACACCCAGGAATGTTATAGCCAAACTCGAAAACTATCAGACCAAAGAAAAGATATTACAAGCTGTCAAGAAGAAGCCATTCAGATACCATGGAAACACAGTGAGGATAACTCAGGATCTGGCTGCATCCACACCAAAGGACCAAAAGGCATGGAATAGGATATTCTGGAAAGCAAGGGAACTAGGTCTACAACCAAGAATAAAATACCCATCAAAACTGACTATATTCTTAAAGGGGAAAGTATGGTCATTCAACACAATAGAAGAATTCCAAGCACTTGTAAAGAAAAGACCAGACCTGAACAGAAAATTTGATGTCCACTCACAGAACTCAAGAGAATCATCAAAAGGTAATTAAAAAGGAGGGGAAAAACAAAACAAAACAAAAAAAACAACAAAAATAATTTTTTAAGAGACTCAATAAGTTGAAATATGTATCCCTATAAGAAAATAGGTCATTGGTAATGCTTAAAAACTGTTGCTATCACCTGGGCAGCTAGAAGAATTATACTTAGAGGGAACAGTGACAAACTGTATAGGATGAAAGGACAAGACATAAATAGGTATAGAGATATATGCATGCATAAATACATATGCATATGTGTATATATATATATAAATGTGTGTATGTGTGTGTTGTAAACCCTAAAATTTCTTAGACTTATGAATTTGGAAATTTCCCCATTGGGAAATTTCATACTTGAAAAAATTTTCTACTGATAGTAAGAACTCTATTGGAATGTGAACTCCTTGGCATGGGAGGATCCTTCTCCTCCCTACTTAAGACTACTTTAGGACAGAAACCTTTTGCTAAACAATGGAAAGGGCTTTGACCTATGCTTAAGCATAGAACAGGAAGTTCTTTGAGTCATGATTGATTTTAGAATTGATACAATAGAGATACTTGGAATGACAGAACCAGGTCTTGGAAACTACAATCTCCACCCTACTCAGAGTAACAGGATTTAGGAAGGGCTGCAGCAAAGATCAAGATTTAATTATTTGAGAATATGACCTTCAACAGACATGTGCAAAGGAGGCAGACCTCTGGGTGGTCCTGGGTTAAGCTAGAGCCACCACTGGCACAGGGGAGACATTGACAGTGATTGGTAGATGTGAGAACTGAGAAGAGGGAACTTGGATTGTTTGCTTAAAGATAGAGGGGTCTGAGGACTGAGAGAAGTTGCTCTGAAGGAGGACTGAGGAGGTTTTGCTCTGAAGGAGGTCTGAGAGGAGAGAGATCCTGGAGGTTTTTTGCTCTGAGGAGGTTGATGCTCTGGAGGAGGGCTGAGAGGAGAGAGGTCCTGGAGGGAGAGCTGCTGGAGAGGTCTTGAAGGAGGCTGTGGAAGGAGAACTCAGGAGGAGTCAGGAGGAGAATTCTCTGGAAACATTTCTTGAAAGGAGGCTCTCTTGAAGGTGGAGCCTGAGGTTGGCATGAGAAGCCTTACCTAGAGAAATCTTGGGTAAGTGATAAAACCAACTGACTGATTTATTCATTCTTATTCCTTTCTTACTTTCTCTCTTTTTCTATTGATTAATCAGTGTATTATAAATTAAATTTCTCTATAAAACCCAGTTGGCTTGGGCATATTCATAAATTGGGAATATATTCCCTGGCGACCATCTTATATTTATATAAAACCAAGACACAGTAGAAAACATATTTCAGCGGTCATAATTGTTATATATTTCTCTTGCTCCCAAAACATTTTAATTATCAGTTTGTGGCTCCCACTCTCTTATCTACAACTATTTAACACTCAAAACTATTTTAAATCTAACAGTGTATATATATACATACACACAACCAGAACTAAAAAAAAAAGGCTAATGCTACATGAAATGGGAAAAGAAACAAATGGAGGTAAATTGATATGTCACAAAGTAGCTCATGGCAGAAGGGGGGAGAATAGCGATACACTGGAAGGGTAAAGAGGTTGGAGATAGGAAATACTCAGCTCTTATGTGCTTTGAAACTGACCCAAAGAGGGAAGAACAATCCAATCCATTGGGGCAGAGAATAGATTTGAGCTCTATAGGGGAGTAGAAGGGTAAAAAAAATGGACTGGTGGGGAAGGAAGAAGTACAAGGGAGGGAGAGGGTGGGGGGGAATTATAAAAAGACTATAGGGGAAAATAAGGGGGGGAATAAGAAGGGAGGGGGATAGAAAGGGAAGTAAAATAAGGGTGGGAACTAGTGGGACTGATTATAAACAAAAACTGGTGTAGAAGGAAAAAGTGAAAGAAGAAAAGGCAGGACCAGGAGTAGAAATCAAAATGCTGGGAAATACACAGCTAGTAATCATAACTCTGAATGTGAATGGAATGAACTCACCCATAAAACGTAATAGCAGAGTGGATTAGAATCCAAAACCCTACCATATGCTGTCTGCAAGAAACACACATGAGGAAGGTAGATATGCATAGGGTGAAAATAAGAGGGTGGAGCCAAATCTATTGGGCATCAACTGATAAAAAGAAGGCAGGAGTCGCAATCATGATATCTGACAAAGCCAAAAGAAATAAATCTAGTTAAAAGAGATAGAGAAGGTAATTACATCCTGATAAAAGGCAGTATAGACAATGAGGAAATACCTGTACTCAATATGTATACACCAAATGGTGTATACATCCAAATTTCTAAAGGAGAAACTAGAGGAGCTCAAGGATGAAAGAGACAGAAAAACTATACTAGTGGGAGACCTGAACCTTCCTCTATCCAAACTAGATAAATCAAACCAAAAAATAAATAAGAAAGAGGTAAGAGAAGTGAATGAAAGCTTAGAAAAATTAGAGTTAGTAGACATGTGGAGAAAAATAAACAAGGACAAAAAGAATACACCTTCTTTTCAGCAGCACATGGTACATTCACAAAGATTGACCATGTACTAGGTCATAAAAACATGGCAAACAAATGCAGAAAAGCAGAAATAATAAATGCAACCTTTTCAGATCATAATGCAATAAAAATAATGATCAGTAAGGGTACATGGAGAGCCAATTAAAAATTAATTGGAAAGTAAATAATATGATTCTATGAAATTGGTTAAAGAATAAATCATAGAAACAATAATTTCATTGAAGGAAATTACAATGGTGAGATATCCTTTCAAAATCTATGGGATGCAGCCAAAGCAGTACTCAGGGGGAAATTTATATCCTAGAGTTCATATATTAACAAATTAGGGAAGACAGAGGTCAATGAATAAGAGATGCAAGTCAAAAAACTTGAAAGAGAACAAATTACCGCCCCCCAGATGAAAACTAAATTGGAGATCCTAAAACTTAAGGGAGAAATTAATAAAATCGAAAGTGAAAGAACTATTGAATTAATAAATAAGACTAGAAGCTGGTATTTTGAAAAAACAAACAAAATAGAAAAAGTACTGCTCACTCTAATTTAAAAAAAGGAAAGAAGAAAACCAAATGAACAGTATCATAGATGAAAAGGGAGACCTCCCCTCTAATGAAGAAGAAATTAAGGTAATCATTAAAAACTATTTTGTCCAATTATATGGCGACAAATATGGCAATCTAGGTCATATAGATGAATATTTACAAAAATATAAATTGCCTAGATTAACAAAAGAAATAGAATTCTTACATAATCCCATATCAGAAAAAGAAATTGAACAAGTTATTAAAGAACTCTCTAAGAAAAAAATTCCCAGGGCTTGATGGATTTCACAAGTGAATTCTATCAAACATTCAAAGAACAACTAATCCCAATATTATACAAATATTTGACAGAGTAAGCAAAGAAGGAGTTCTACCAAATTATGACACAAATATTGTACTGATTCCAAAGCCAGGCACGTCAAAAACAGAAAGAACACTACATAGATGCAAAAAATCTTAAATAGAATACTAGCAAAAAGACTCCAGCAAGTCATCACAAGGTTTATCCACTATGATCAGGTGGGATTTATACCAGGAATGCAAAGATGGTTCAATATTAGGAAAACCATCCATATAATTGACCATATCAAAAAGCAAACCAACAAAAATCACATGATTATCTCAATAGATGCAGAAAAAGCCTTTGATAAAACACTCATTCCTATTGAAAACACTAGAAAGTGTAGGAATAGAAGGACCTTTCCAAAAAATAATAAACAGTATATATCTAAAACCATCAGCAAACATCATCTGCAATGGGGATAAACTAGATGCAATCCCAATAAGATCAGGAGTGAAACAAGGATGCCCATTATCACCTCTATTATTTAACATTGTACTAGAAACACTAGCAGTAGCAATTAGAGAAGAAAAAAAATTGAAAGTATTAAAATTGGCAATGAAGAGACCAAACTATCACTCTTTGCGGGTGATATGATGGTCTACTTAAAGAATCCTAGAGAATCAACTAAAAAGCTAGTCAAAATAATAAACAACTTTAGCAAAATAGCAGGATACAAAATAAACCACATAAGTCATCAGCATTTCTACATATCTCCAACACATCTCAGCAGCAAGAATTAGAAAGAGAAAGTACATTTAAAACTAACCTACACAATATAAAATCTGCCAAAACAAACACAGGAACTATATGAACACAACTACAAAACACTTTCCATACAATTAAAACTGGATCTAAACAATTGAAAAAACATTAACTGCTCATGGACCATCTGACCCAAAATTATTTACTTATTTAGTGCCATACCCATCGAACTACCAAAAAACTGTTTTTCTGAATTAGAAAAAACCCTAACAAGGTTCATTTGAAGGAACAAAAGATCAAGGACATCCAGGAAAATAATGAAAAAAATGCGAAGGAAAGGGGTCTTGCAGTACCAGATCTCAAAGTATACAATAAAGCAGGGGTCATCAAGACAATATGGTACTGGCTGAGAGACAGAAAGGAGGATCAGTGAATTAGACTTAGGTTAAGTGACTTCAGCAAGACAGTCTATGAATAAGCCCAAAGATCCCAGCTTTTGGGACCAAAATCCACTATTTGATAAAAATTGCTGGGAAAATTGGAAGGTAGTATGGGAGAGATTGGTGTTGGATCAACATCTCACACCCTACACCAAGATAAACTCAGAATAGGTGAATGACCTGAATATAAAAAAGGAAACTATAAGTAAATTAGGTGAACACAGAATAGTATACATATGTCAGATCTTTGGGAAGGGAAGGATTTTAAGACCAGCAAATAACAAGCACAGTAGTATTTTGAGTTCTCTACACCATTCAGTCAACTGCTAATTATAAAATTGAAGGTTGCTCTAGAATATCTATCATTTGTAAAAACTTGCATGTCTGTCCCTGCTGAGCTTGTGGATTATCCTCGTAAAAGTTCTGTAGAAATTGGAAAAGTAGTCATATAGAGTAATAATTATTAATATTTACTCATTCACCTCTTTTTTGATAATAAAAAGGTCTCAGATTTTTCCCCTTAGCTTCTTCCCTTTCACATAACTTTAGAGTTGATTTCTTAAATGTTATCTTAGATAAAAATCTGAATATCACAAGGACCAGGATGTCTTATTTCTTACACTAGATCATAATTACAGATCATCTAACATTTTCTAACTATACAATGCTATGTATACAGTAGAGCCTTATTTTGTTCTGCAAAGAGAAATATTAACATTAAGACATACCATCAATAGGTATGCCACAAATGCTTTTCAACCTGTGATCTTTTGGAAAGGTCAGGAAGAGGTTTAGACAAAAGCAAATGTGATTTTGTCATACCTGTGTATTCCCTAAATTAACATTCTCAAATACTGAAAGTTATACAATTTTCACTGTGGCATTAGAATTATCAACACTCCAAATTAATCTTACAACTTTAACAACACCATTGCCCTATGTAATCCCATGTACTTGAACTCTCCTCAAAACAGGGAAAAGTCTGTCTCACACAGATATGTTTGCCTCTCTACAGGTGTAAAGATAGGGCTATTTAAAACATGAAACCATAAAATAAATCTCTAGGATATCAATATTTGGGGGAAGGGAGGTGAAACCAACAAGAATTTTTCTTTTTAAACGTAATTCCTCTGAAATGAATTAGAATTTTGAGATTAAGAATTGTTAGCTCTCAGAATCATACAAAATAGGCAGCATGCTGGGTTTGGCCAGTTTGGCCAGTAGTTTGCCAATTCCTGGATTAGCATTTTAGCAGGGCAAGGATACTTTAAAAGAAGAAACTTGGTGGGGAGAGGGAGTTTAAAAACACATGCAATTTTCTATTGCTTATTCAGATTTCTTTGCAAGTGTTACAAATATCTTTAATTTCTTCAAAAAACTAAAAATCTGATGCTTGTAGTGATGACCTTGGCTTCTCAAAGGTCATACAAGGGCAATACAAAGTTCTGGCAGTTCCTACACCAAGTTTTTTTTTTTTTAATTCCTTAGTTTTCAGAAGAGTGGTGTGGGCTAGGCAATGGAAGTCAAGTGACTTGCCCACAGTCACAGAGCTAAGCAGTGTCTATGGTCAAATTTGAACCCAGGACCTTCCATCTCTGGGCCTAGCTCTCAATCCACTGAGCCACCCAGCCAACCCCCTATACCAAGTTTTAAAGACCTGAAAAGTTTTGAGTCTAGCTAAGTTTGGAGGGCTGGCTACCAGGTGATGAATTTTTTGTAGCCATAGCAACTCAAAACAACTATCTACTAAGTCATAAAAGAGACTTTGATTTGGATTAATGAAGGAAACACCCAAAGCAAAGGAATCATTAATCCTTGGAGTCTTTAAAGAAAAATATAACTAAAAATACTTAAGTTGTGTTTTGCATTAAAGACTTTCATAGTTGCATTCAACACTTTACTCTTTAATCTGTATTTTTAAATGTGTCCTTGTCAGAGGCAGCTAGATGGCTCAGTGGATTGAGAGTCAGGCCCAGAGATAGGAGATCTTGGGTTCAAATCTTGCTTCAGACACTTCCTAGCTGTGTGACCCTGGGCAGGTTACTTAACTCTTGTTGCCCAGCCCTTACAACTTTTCTGTCTTGGAAACAAGACAGAAGGTAGGGAGTTTTAAAAAATAATAATAAAAAAGTAAATGTGTCCTTGTTGCTATGGAAAAAGACTCATAAATTATAAAATTTACAAGTTTAAATGCTCAAGTGATGGCATGATGGCAACATGAGAGCTAACACTGGAGGAAAAAAAAAAGAGAATTATGCTCTGTTACCAATCAACTATGAATTAATTTAGACTAAATCTTTTATAATAATATTAGTTTTGAGGCTACCATTTAAATGAAAAGTTAGGTTAGAGAATCATAAAATCAGTGTTGAATAAGTATGAAGCATCTAGACCAGAACAAGATTCTTTTTTTTTTTTTATATGTTGAAATTTTATCTAATTACCACCACCTATAAGGTAGCAAAGCATTATCACATGAATTTTCATGGAATTTAGCAAGATTGAAATTAGTCAACCAATAAATTAATATTTACAGTTTCCATGGGTGCTATTTCCTGTTTACATATGGAAAATGTGATTGGCTTACTCTTCCAAAGAGACAAATATCAGTGCTAGGATCAGCAGTGACTTTATAGGCAAAAGAGCTCAGTAAACTCTTATACTTAAAAAAAAAAAGAAATTAAATGCTATTTTCTCAAAAATCTCACCATTTACTTTGTGACTATCCTAATTTTACCCAACTTCCAAGATTAAAAAAACAAAAACCCCCAGCAATTCACTAAAAGAACACTTAATGTCATCAAAAAAACAAAAACAAGCCTTACTTTCTGTCTTAATAAGACTCCAAGACAGAAAGGCAAAGGCTAGGCAATTGGGGTTAAGTGACTTGCCCAGAGTCACACAGCAAGGAAGCGTCTGAAGCTAGATTTGAACTCCAGGCCTGGCGCTCCATCCATGGTGCCACCTAGCTGCCCCTTAATATGTTATGTTTATAGCTTTATTCTTAGACTTTTTTTTTTTACTTTTAAGTCAGCAGCAGTTCTTCACCTTCATTTTCTTTTACATGTTAAGTAAAGATTTTCACCTATTTTCTCAAATTCACTTACTCTTAAGTAGTTTACCAAATTAAATGAGAATGCTGGGTATTTCCTAAACTTAAAAAGTCCTTAATGCCGTATTCATTTATTTCAGGGTTTTCAGTTTTCTCATGGAGAAAAAAAAAATTAATTCAGCCATAACTCAACCTTATATTTTGCCCACCTGTTACTTCCACAACACAATCTTGGATAGTAAAATCCGGTGTATGTTGTCTTAATTTCTATTGTATAGGGAGGGAGAGATCATCAAGAAAATCTGTAACCATTATGTGGAAAGCCTCGAGAATCCATGCTTTCCCCTCAAGGTTCAATTATTATCTTTTATCCACTCCTCAATCCATTTAATTATCTGATCTAAATTACTCTCTAGTTCTTCTGGTACATTGCTGGGCAGCCGGTGTACTATTTCAGGCTTGTAGGAGGCCATGGCTTCTTCATAAAGAATTTGGAAAATTTCACACTGAACATTGTCCTGTAGTTTCTTTATACTGTATTCCCTCTTTCAAGTCTTGTATATAATACAGAATTATCTGTTTGAAGTACAAAAACTATATGAAACCATCGTTCGGGGAAGAAGTCACAGCCATGGTAATCAACGATAACTCCACCTTCTTTCATTTTATTTTCTAACTCATCAACTACTCTGTCTTCATCCAAAATGGGACATACATATTCTTCATCAAAGCCATCATATAACTGTCCTTCTTGTGCTAAATCACCCACATTAACGTATTTCAGTCCTGTTCTTGATGCAAGTTCTTTACCGAGTGTGGTCTTTCCAACCCCTGGTGTACCCGTAAACAGGATGTTGGGCAGCCTCATGGTCGCAGTCCAGAACAAGATTCTTAATCCTTATTTATTTATTTAGCTAGTCTTTTTTTCCCCAATCTGGTAAAGCTTTTCTTACAATGTTTTTAAATGCAGTTTTGATATATAGTTAACAAAATATTTTTCCTGCCAAGTTACAGATTCTCTAGGATCTTTCTGTGGATCCCCCAGGCTAAGAGCTTATGACCTAGAGGTTCAAATAATGCAGCTTACTTCCAATTTTACATACTAATACCAAAAAAAAAAAGACAATTTGGGTAAATGAAAATCCCAGATAATTTAAGATCTTATGTTAGGAACTATTTTCCCATCCAACCCTTTCAAAATTACTAAAGAACAGTTAAATGAAACAAATGACTACATTTTACTTTCACTTCCCTCCCAAAGAGATATTTGCTTTAAGTAAGATCATGTAAGAAGCATGGCTAATTCAGAAGCTAGAGAATCAACCTTTTAAACCTCTTTAGGGAAAAAGATGGGATGCACTTATGTCTACAGGAAGAATAACCTTTTGTTCATTTACTAATTTATTCACTCATTTAAACATGTATGCTATGTGCAACAATATTAGCTCTGGGGGGAGATAATCAAACATATCTCTGACCTCACTAATGTGAGTAATCCTAACAATGCAGATTTCATCTTTTTCAATTTTTGCCCATGTCCTCCCATTAAATTTACCACAAAGCATTCCTCCAACATGCTGGAGATTTTCTCCATTTTTATGACATTGTAATTAAGGTCACCAAAGGAATATATAAGCTCTCAGTTACACCTCACTTCTACCATATGACCAACTCATCCTATTTCACTCATATTTCTTTAATATACATTTTTTCTCTAGTTCTTCATGATGTCTTTAAAAAACCCTTTATCTTCTATTTTATTATCAATTCTAAGACAGAAAAGCAGCAAGTTCATCTCAAGGCAAGGGATAAAGCAGATCAAAGCGAATAAAGTAGAAAAGTTTTACACAAACTCAATTCAGTCAAAATTAAAAGGGAAATAGTTAACTGGGGATAAAAATTCCATGACTCTATCTACCAAGACACACAGAGGAACTATATAAATGCAGCTACAAAATGCTCTTTTTAGAAATAAAGAGATCCAAATAATTAGATTAATAATTAACTGTTCATGGGAAAGACAAGCCAACATAACATAAACAATATCTAATTTACTTAGTGTCATGCCAATCAAATTACCAAAGGATTACTTTATTAAACTAGAAAAAATGATTATGAAATTCATTTTTTATTTTATAGAAGAAAAGAACTTCAAGAGAAACAAAGCAAAAAAAAAAGTGTGAAGAAAGGGAACCTAGAGGTACCCAATCTCAAATTATACTATAAAGGAGAAATCATCAAAATGATTTGGCTCTAGTTAAAAAATAGAGAGGTCAATGAGTGAAAAAGATTAGATACATAACCATAAATGAACATAGTAGCAGAGTACTAGATAAACCTTAAGATCTTAGCTATTGAGCTGGAGTTTTATTATTAATGAAAAACTACCGACAAAACAGGAAAGCAATTTGACTCAAAGCAAGACAATTGGCTGGGTCTGCCTTCTTTAACTGTTTAATTGTTTTATATCAGTCCTGGCATGCCTCTCCTCAGAACTTCTGCAGGATTCTAGCCATCTTTTTGTGTAGTCCTAGACTAAATGGAAGTCAGTCAACAAACATTGAGCATCAGTACTATAGACACAGGTGCTGGGCTCAGTGCTGGGGATACAAAGAAGTAAAAATGAAACAAAACAAATAGTTCTATGCTCTCCAGGAGCTCACAGTAATTAAGAGGGCTCAAGAAAGCCTTATAGTAGCTAGAATTAAGGAATCAGACCAGGAAAATGAGAGAGACAATTCCAGGCATGGGAGATAGCAAATGAAAATGCAGACTTCAGAGACAGAATATTTTGTTAAACAACAGGAAGAAGCTAATCTCACTGGGAGGCAAAATATGAAGGGGCAAAATGATTGGCATGAAGGAAGGGACAGTTTATGAATAGATTTAAAAGCTAAACAGAGGATTTTGTTTTTGATCTGGAATGTAACAAAGAACCAGTGTAGAACCCACTAGTTTCTCTATAAGTAAGGTCTTTATAAACTGGTTTTCCCTAGCTATATCAAATGCATGGCAATGGAGACTAGGCCAAGACAACAGTCAATCTTTTAAAAGGATCTTCAACAAATGCAGATATGCAGGCAGTCAAGGGTCTTTGGCTCTTCTGTTAATTTTACTTTCATCTGGCACATATTCTTTACTGATGATTGATTTTTTTCTTTGCTCTTGCTCCTTTCAGTGTCTCCCTGGATATATCTTGGAAGATGTTATTTCTCTCGCTTTTCAGACAGGTTTAAACTAGCATTTACACTGGGAAGTTTCCAATTCTAGGATAGAATTCTGACACCCCTCCCCCTCCCAGCATCTAAGCATTTTATTAAGGATACAGATAAGCAATTAAATACTATCTTACCTACCCTTCTTCTCAGTCCAACCACACCAAAAGATTCCCCTGGGCTTCCAGTGTGTGCAACAGAATAAGCTGCTAGCCTTTATTGCAGAAATTTAACCTCTAAGAAGTCTTGAGGGTCTCACTGTTTTAAAGGATTTGCTAGTTCCAGCATTAATTCTGCCAATTCCTCTGTGATTGCTGATTGGATAGTAGAGTCAGACCACTTCTTACAAACCTTCTCAGTAATAGACTCCAGAGAATAGCTAGGAGGCAATGGTATTGATTTTAATGTCCAAACTCTTCTGTCTCAGTGCCATCTTTCATCAGTCTAAGGGTTAGTTCTCCCACATATGAAATGATCCTTACAGATAAAAAAAAATTAACTTCCTTTCCTTTCAGGTTTTTCTGAATCTCATCAGCTGTTTCAAGGGAAATACTTAATCCCAACAATCCATAAGGCAGAGAATGGAAATACTGAAAGTCATTGGTTGTTAAAAACAACAATAAAAACAACCTCATACATCTTTAATTATTGCAATAAACACGGATCATTTATTGATCTAAAACATCTTACCATTTTTTATTTCGTTCTTTGAAATTTTGTTGTAACCTCAGGGAGATACTGAGCAATAACAAAATGTGTTGTGGAGTTGTAGTCTGGAGAGGCCTGGGTCCAAATAACACTTTCTGTCATATATGAGCTTGTGAATATATAGTCAAGTTACAATCTCACTGAACCTCCATTTTTTTCATTTACAAAATGAGGATAATAAGATGTGTAACATTAATCTCATAAGGTTATACAATCAAATGAAATACTTTGTAAACTTTTAAAGCACTATAAAAATGCCAGCTATTTAGTAATATATAAAGGCAGAAAAATATGTAAAATAAATTTTTAAAATTTACATTTACATGCTAATTACATGCTAAATTTGAGTTATTTTCTCAAGAGTTGTAAAGTCTCTCAGCAATTTGCCCAGTCATTCTCATTCTGGCTCTAAGAAGCACTAGGATCTTCACACTGTTTTACATCAAACATTAGTTCCCTCCTCAGTCTTTATCCCACTTGTAACAAGTTCTGTTCATATGAAAGTAGTCTTTCTTTCTCTTTGTTTCATTAATGCTATTTAGTTATTAATAATAGCCCCAAAATACAAGAACAGTGATGCTGGAAGCTCTGATAAGCTTAAGAAAAGTTAAGTGCTTAGGTATATTCATATAAGAAATACTTATTAATGAATGAGGTTCACTATTATGTGCAATTTTCAACTTACACAAGGATCTTGGAACATTTTGGTTGTGAAAATGAGGCCCTACTCTAGTTGGAAACATAGTTTGAACCTCTCTCTAATACTTCTCCTCTTTGCTTTTACAACACAGTCTAGCTAGTTTAAATCTTCTAAGAAATCAATTAATTTGATACTGACCAATAACTTATCTGGATAACCAACATTTTTCCAGACACCTGTTGAAATGTCTCCACATGGACATTTTTTTGAAAAAAAAGTTCTATACCTAAATTAATAAAAAGATGTCACTCAACATAATGATCAACTAAGTGCTCGTTAAAGCTTAATTTTTGTCTTAATTAATACCCTTAGCTACTAGAACATACAAAGTTCTCAGGATGTGATGATAAACCCTGAAAAAGAAAAGCATATAAAAAGGTGAAAGATTCTATGATCCCCTCTCACTTCTATCAAATTCGCAATTTCTTTTCTATACCTCTTTCAAAAACTGCTTCAAATCACCCTTTCTTCCACCAAAGATTTCCTAATAAAAATAATTGGATTTGTACTAATGTGATAGTGTTACAGTTTTACTATTTCATTATAAACAATATCAGTTGTTGAGAGAAGGTTGCTAGAAAGAAAGGACTAGAATTCTGGAGCACTTCATAATTACTCGGGACAAGTAATAATTTTCATAAGAATTTATTTTGTGGCAGCAATAGTCGTGCCAGTGTGTTTCTACTAACATTAAGCCTGACCTTGACCAGATGAAACTAGAATGCATGTTTCCCCCTACCTGTGCTAGACTTCATGCCATATCTGCTTCACTGCTCTTTTACTGTTTTTAATTATATGTTTTTTAGGAACTGATAATTGATTCACAGAAAAGCACAAAAATTTTGGCTTTTAAAGAGCACATTATAATGATATTGTAGAAGCTGTTGGTGTGGTGAAATCAAGCATTTAAAGGATCATTGATGAGCATGATGAAATCAGCAACAGGCTCTATAAGGAGTAGAGTAAAAAGGGAATGAAAATGAAAAAAAAAAAACAATAGCAGGAGGGCATCGAGGTGGCTCAGTGGATAGAGGGCCTGGCCTCTGGGTTCAAATTTGATCTCAGACACTTCATAGGGAAGGCACTTAACCTCAGCTGCTTATCAACTCTCTTCTGCCTTGGAACCAATACTTAGTATCTATTCTAAGATAGAAGGTATGGGTTAAAAAAAAATTAAGCAAGTAAAGAATTTCAAGAGACCTGGCATTTGGAGGACTTCTAACAGAGTTCTCTACAGTGTGTCAAGAGAATTCTAGGAGCTGGAAGAACAACAAGAAAACCAGTTTTTTTTTGGTTTGGTTTTAAAGTTTATAATAGTTACTATGAAGAAAGAACATTTATCACAGGCAACATAACACAAAGATTGGACTACTTATGGTTGGGAAAAGGTCATGTTGTTTTAAGGAGTTATTACCCCTTACTGGATAATCTGTATAGTGCGGTATCACTATAGTTTATCCTGATGGATAGGCTGTATGTTATGACTGTTGAAGCAAGATGGCTTCTTGTAGCAGTTTTAAGAATTCTGGATTAGGCAGGAATGTATAAAAATACATTTATTATGAGTAAAAAAAAGACCTAAGGAAAAGGGAAAGGAAAATGAAATAAGTAGAAAAGAATATAATCTTACCCAATAGCCCAAACCCCTCTGATCTGCAAGGATCTCTTCAGTCTCCAACAAAGTTGGAGCTACTCTATATATTTCTCTATCTAAATTCCCCCAAAACCTATTCTTATCTTATCGAAAACTAAATTTTAACTTATTCACAAAAGAAAAGTTAGTCTTTCTTATTAGCTACAAACAGTTGGGCTGGCAATGATTTTTCTACATGCAATCTGCTTCGATGTAGGGTTTGCTAGATGAATTTCGTTATAGCAAAGTTAGTGAGAATTTCCCAGGTTTTGTCAAGCCACCTTTGAGATCTCTTTATCATCACAGGATCAGTCCCAAAATGCAAAGACAGGTGGGTAACTGTCTCCAAAGGCATGCTGGGAAAATTCTCTCCCCCATAATTCCTCTTCAAAATTCCATTTAAAGAAACCTAACTTACCTCTCTTTATGCATTTATAAATCACTTATGTTATTTATCTCCATGTCTTAATGAATTCTTACTTAATTAACTCCTAATTACCAAATATCCTACTACAATCCCCCTGTGTGAAATTTAGGAGAAAATTCATTTTCTCCCCAAATAAAGACAACTTTCTTATACCTAAGTTAATACTATTACCCCAAATAAAACCATTACCATAAACTTATAGCATTATAAGCTTTCCTAAATTATTCTTAGACTGAACTAAACTTATCTATTCATAGTCAGGAAAGAAAAGAAAATAGAGAAAAATCTTTGCAAAATGCAAATCAAATACAGGTATGAAGTCCAAATGCAAATCAGATACAACTACAAAGTCAAAATGCAAAATCTAAAACAATGCAGTAACAAAGAACAAATAAAACACATCTTTTCCCTCACTAGTATAGAAAGGAAAATTCTATATAAAGAAAACTCCAGGGAGTCAAGATGGCAGCCTAGAAGGAGCAGAAGTTTAGACTTCTGAATACCCTTCCCTAACCGATCATAAACTGATTGCTCCCAGAGGACTAAAGAACAAACTTAACAACAAGACAGAGCCAAGGAACCCTCTTCCTGGACTTAATTCAAAAGGTACGTCCCCCAAAAAGCCTGAATACAAGAACACTTGGGTTTAAGGAGAAGACAGAAGGAAGGTCCCAGGACCAATCCCCCCCTCCCATCCAGAGCACTAAGACTTCCAGACTCCAGCGGCAGCAGAAACTTCTGGGAGGGCAAAGGTGCTGGTCTGGAGGGTGTACATTGCAACCAGGGCTGTGATAAGTTCAGAGTGTCTAACACACACGGCGGGGAAGGAGCTAGAGAGGGAGCATAGACCTGTCAGCCTGGCCAGAGCTGTGGAGATCCTCCATATTTGCTCCAGCCTTCCAGGAAGTTTTGGACTCACAGCACACCCAGCCCAACTAAGCTGAATTTAATCCCATCAAAAGTCTCCAGAACTCAGGGAAGCCCAGGCTCCACACCCATACTCATTGACTGCTGGATTTTAATCCAATCAAAAGCCTCCAGAGAACAGGGAAGCTCAAACCCCAACAAACCTCCACCACATACTATACCAAGAGATCTCCTGTTAAAGCTCCAAGAGGACAGACTGACATAAGCTCCCTTCCCCCCCCCAAAAAAATGAGAGGAGAGCACAGACAAATATGGGGAGTAAAGAAGGGGTGAATTTGAGCAAACAACAGAAAAAGAAGAAAGAAACTACAATAGACAGCTTCTACTCAGCAAATAGAAGAGAGGGGGACAGATCAGCAAACGATAAATCAGAAATCCCAACGAACTGGATACTGACTGTGGAAGAACTCAAAACACAATTAAGGGAGGCTGAAGACAATTGAGAAAAGAACTTAAAAATTAAGATAAGTCATCTGGAAGCAGAGGCATTTGAACTAAAATGAGAAAATAGTGTCTTGAAAGCCAAAATCAACCAGCTGGAAATTGAGAAAAAGGAAATGAAAAATGAGGCAAAGGAGATGAAAGACGAGATAAAGAGGATGAAAGATGACCTCCAAAGAAAATCAGACCAGAAGGAAAATGACCAAAAAGCCAGAGATGAAATCCAGTCTTTAAGAACCAGAATACAACAACTGGAATTAAGTGACCTCACAAGGCAGCAGGAGACTATAAAACAAAACAAAAAGAATGAAAAAATTGAGGAAAATATGAAGCATCTCATTCACAAAACAGACGATTTAGAAAATCGTTCCAGAAGAGACAATTTAAGAATCATTGGTCTACCAGAAGACCATGACAAAAGAAAAAGACTGGACATAATACTACAGCAAATTATTCAGGAAAACTGTTCTGATATCCTAGAACAAGAGAGGAAAGTGGAGATTGAAAGAATCCACAGATCACCTCCTGTGTTTAATTCCCCAACTGACAACACCCAGGAAAGTTATAGCCAAATTCAAAAATTATCAGACCAAAGAAAAGATATTACAAGCTGCCAAGAAAAAGCCATTCAGATACCACGGAAACACAGTGAGGATAACACAGGATCTGGCTGCATCCACACTAAAGGACCAAAAGGCATGGAATATGATATTCCGGAAAGCAAGGGAACTAGGTCTACAACCAAGAATAAAATACCCATCAAAACTGACTATATTCTTACAGGGGAAAGTATGGTCATTCAACATAATAGAAGAATTCTAAGCATTCGTAAAGAAAAGACCAGGCCTGAACAGAAAATATGATGTCCACTCACAGAACTCAAGAGAATCATCAAAAGGTAATTAAAAAAGAGGGAAAAAAGAAAAACAAAACAAAACAACAACAAAAATTTTTAAGAGACTCAATAATTTAAAATAATATGTATCCCTATAAGAAAAGAGTTCACTGGTAATTCTTAAAAATTGTTATTATCACCTGGGCAGCTAGAAGAATTACACTAAGAGGGAACAGTGACAAACTGTATAGGATGAAAGTAGAAGACATAAATAGTTATATAGATATATGCATGCATAAATACATATCCGTGTGTGCATATACACACACACACACACATAAACATATATATATATATACACACAAACAACCAGAGCTAAAAAAAAAAGATTAATACTAAAAGAAATGGGAAAAGAAACAAATGGGAGTAAATTGATATGTCACAAAGTAGCTCATGGCAGAAGGGGGGAGAACAGCGATACACTGGAAGGGTAAAGAGGTTGGAGATAGGAAACTCAGCTCTTAGGTGCTTTGAAACTGACCCAAAGAGGGAAGAACAATCCAATCCATTGGGGCAGAGAATAGATTTGCGCTCTATAGGGTAGTAGAAGGGTAAAAAAACGGACTGGTGAGGAAGGAAGAAGTACAAGGGAGGGAGGGGGGGCAGTTTTAAAAAAACTACAGGGGAAAATGAGGGGGGGGAATAAGAAGGGAGGTGAGTAGAAAGGGAAGTAAAATAAGAGTGGGAACTAGTGGGACTGATTATAAACAAACATTGGTGTAGAAGGAAACAGTGAAAGGAGAAAAGGCAGGACCAGGAGTAGAAATCAAAATGCTGGGAAATACACAGCTAGTAATCATAACTCTGAATGTGAATGGAATGAACTCATCCATAAAATGCAAGCGAATAGCAGAGTGCATTAGAATCCAAAACCCTACCATATGCTGTCTGCAAGAAACACACATGAGGAAGGTAGATATGCATAGGGTGAAAATAAGAGGGTGGAGCCAAATCTATTGGGCATCAACTGATAAAAAGAAGGCAGGAATCGCAATCATGATATCTGACAAAGCCAAAGTAAAAATAAATCTACTTAAAAGAGATAGGGAAGATAATTACATCCTGATAAAAGGCAGTATAGACAATGCGGAAATATCTGTATTCAATATGTATGCACCAAATGTCATAACATCCAGATTTCTAAAGGAGAAACTAGAGGATCTCAAGGATGAAATAGATAGGAAAACAATACTAGTGGGAGATCTGAACCTTCCTCTATCCAAACTAGATAAATCAAACCAAAAAATAAGACGTAAGAGAACGAATGAAATCTTAGAAAAATTAGAGTTTGTAGACATGTGGAGAAAAATAAACAAGGACAAAAAGGAATACACCTCCTTTTCAGCACCATATGGCACATTCACAAAGATTGACTATGTATTAGGGCACAAAAACATTGCAAACAAGTGCAAAAGGGCAGAAATAATAAATGTAACCTTCTCAGACCACAATGCAATGGAAATAATAATTAGTAAGGGTACATGGAGAGATAAATCAAAAATTAACTGGAAAATAAACAATATGATTCTCCAAAACCAGCTAGTTAAAGAACAAATCGTAGAAACAATTAATAACTTAATTGAAGGAAATTACAATGGTGAGACATCCTTTCAAAATCTATGGGATGCAGCCAAAGCAGTACTCAGGGGGTAATTTATATCCTTGAGTTCATACATTAACAAATTAAGAAGGGCAGAGGTCAATGAATTGGGCATACAAATTAAAAAACTAGAAAGTGAACAAATTAAAAATCCTCAGATGAAGACTAAATTAGAGATCCCTAAAAATCAAAGGAGAAATCAATAAAATTGAAAGTCAAAGAACTATTGATTTAATAAATAAAACTAGAAGCTGGTACTTTGAAAAAACAAATAAAATAGACAAAGTACTAGTCAGTCTAATTAAAAAAAGGAAAGAAAAAAACCAAATTGACAGTATCCAAGATGAAAAGGGAGACCTCACCTCCAATGAAGAGGAAATTAAGGCAATCATTAAAAATTACTATGCCCAATTATATGGAAACAAATATGGCAATCTAGGTGATATGGATGAATACTTACAAAAATATAAATTGCCTAGACTAAAAGAGGAAGAAATAAATTACGTAAACAACCCCTTATCAGAAAAAGAAATTGAACAAGCCATCAAAGAACTCCCTAAGAAAAAATCCCCAGGTCCAGATGGATTCACAAATGAATTCTATCAAACATTCAAAGAACAACTGATCCCAATATTAACCAAACTATTTGACAGAATAAGCCAAGAAGGAGTTCTACCAAATTCTTTTTACGACACAAACATGGTACTGATCCCAAAGCCAGGCAGATTAAAAACAGAGAAATAAAACTATAGGCCAATCTCCCTAATGAATATAGATGCAAAAATCTTAAATAGGATACTAGCAAAAAGACTCCAGCAAGTCATCACAAGGGTCATCCACTCTGACCAGGCAGGATTCATACCAGGAATGCAAGGATGGTTCAATATTAGGAAAACCATCCACATAATTGACCATATTAACAAGCAAACTGACAAAAATCACATGATTATCTCAATAGATGCAGGAAAAGCCTTTGATAAAATACAACACCCATTCCTATTGAAAACACTAGAAAGTATAGGAATAGAAGGGCCTTTCCTAAAAATAATAAACAGTATATATCTAAAACCATCAGCAAACATCATCTGCAATGGGGATAAACTCGAAACTTTCCCAATAAGATCAGGAGTAAAACAAGGATGCCCATTATCACCTCTATTATTTAACATTGTACTAGAAACACTAGCAGTAGCAATTAGAGAAGAAAAAGAAATTGAAGGTATTAAAATTGGCAACGAGGAGACCAAGCTATCACTCTTTGAAGATGATATGATGGTTTACTTAAGGAATCCTAGAGAATCAATCAAAAAGTTACTCGAAATAATCAACAACGTTAGCAAAGTTGCAGGATACAAAATAAACCTGCAGAAGTCACCAGCATTTCTATATATCTCTAACCCATTTCAGCAGCAAGAATTAGAAAGAGAAATACTAAACCTGGCCCCTGGCTCCCTGTGCTCCACACTCTCCAGTAACAAGCTGCTTCTGCCTACACCAGCCTCCCCAGAGGTCCTACTCAGAAGGTGAAGTTTTAATCCTTTCCCCTACCCCCTAGCTCTGTGGCTTTTGCGCTTTCTCTACAGCTGCTGTGCTCTCACAATCAGTTATTTTCCTGGTCCCCCTAGCTGAGTGACCATTGCTACTGCCCCTGTTTCTGGCTGTGGCCAATCCCACCTCCCACCCACATGGGTTTTCAAACCTGTGCGGGAACACAGCCCAGTCATGTCATTCTCCACCCCTGCTGTTTAAACCTCTACCTTCCTCCTCCACCCACTGCCCAACCTTGTCCCTAGGCTCCTGCCTGGGGTGGGGGGTTATGTCTGACAACTCAGCACACACAGGGGAGTCTCCTGTGCCACCCTAAAATTCCTTGCCTACAAGTAAAAGTTTTTTTTTTTGCCATTCAGCTAAAACTGAGGAGACAGGATGTTGCAAACCATGCTTACAACTTTAAAAGAAAGCTTTTTGTCTTCAACAGTTTTTATACAATTGGAAAACCTTAGGGGTTCAGACTGGCTCTATCTCTTGATATTCCTAGGAGGCTTTATTTTCATTGCCCTCAACATTAAACAACAAAAGGCTAGCCTTCTTAAGAAGATGCAGACCCAAATGGATGATTTAAAAAAAATTCTTACCTAGTCTCCAGATGCAAAAGGAAGATCCCTCCCCACCTATACCTCAGATGGAATTTCTCCTCTCTCATCTTCTACAGCTCCTGGCCATCCAGCCCTCCTCCCCTGTCCCTTCTCCCAGCACCCTGCCCTCTCCTGTCCCTTGTCCCAGCCCTCAGTACTGCCCATCCCCAGACCAACCCTGCCCTCTCACCTCACCAGCTCCTCCCCTTCCCCCTCTTCCCACTCCTATCCTTACTTTCTCTGTATCAACACAGACATCCAGTCAAGACAAGAACCACAACCAATTCAGTTAAAGGTTTTTTCCTCTTAAGAGAAGTGCCCACCTTAAATAGAGTTGTGGAAGTATTGACCTTAAGGCACTCAACAAGATATCAAGAAATTCAAACAAAATGTCCCTTATCCTGAGGATGAATCTATCATGGTCATTAAAACCCTGGACAATATATTTCATACATATGATCCTGCATACCAAGATGTACAAAACTTGCTCCAAGCCTTTTTGAAAGAAAGGGAGAAAAATAAAATTATTTCTCTTGTTATTAAAGACCGGGAAAAGAATGCAATTCACTGGCTTGAGCAAGACCCAAAATAGGATGTTAATGATGAAGGAGAATATTTACAACTGTAAAAATGGACTCTAATCCAGGACTTCAATCCCCAGAAGTCCTTGCTCCACTTCCCCAAAATGCTTTGTAATCTCACTGAATTCTCACCTGGGCTGAGAGCAAAATCATTATTTAAAGGGTCTCCACCCATGGCAGGCACTCTTCTCTTCCTGGCTCCTCTGGCAAACAGACGCATCTCATGATGTGAGTGAAATTTGGGTGGGCCTCATGGCCCACCTAGCATGTGCTTCTCTTGCTTGTATTTTCTTTAACCCTTGATCTTTAATAAACCTCATAAAAATAATACTCCTTGCAGAGAGAAACTAATTTCTTCCTGCCTCAGTATCCCCTAAATTTTAATCTTTACAGTTGGCACCTAACGGGAAAACTAAATACTCTCAATCTTCTGATTCTTTTCTTTACTGATCTTTAGTTCAGCCTTTAATAGCTACAGTCTAGAAATTTTTTTAAGCCACATTTCTCCAAGATGCTTTTTTAGAAAAGCATCTTGATCAGCTCCTCCCGGCAGCCATCCACTTCGGACTTTCTTGAGCCCTTCCCTCCCACTGGCTCAGCCGCTTCTCCCTGCCTGCCTGCAGCCTCCCCTCCAGACCAGTTTGCTGTTTGACCCGATTGCAGTTCACCTGCCCACCCCGGTATTCTCTGTTGCCCACCCGGTCCCTGTTTAACACAGATCTCGATCACCTGGTGACCTGCCTGTCCAACAAACTCTAGCCTTGGAGTAGATCACTCATCACTAAAGACTCATTTCTACCAGCTGGTAACAAATGGGGTATGGGCTCCACGGGGGCGGATCGGGCTCCACGGGGGCGGATCGGGCTATTTTATAAGAATATCTTTTAATTGCATTGATCCTTTTATTGACTTCACCTGCATTCATTTTAGCTAACTTTGGGGAGGCAGCTGGGTGTCTCAGTGGACTGAGAGCCAGGCCCAGAGACCGGAGGTCTCTGGTTGAAATCTGGCCTGGAACACTTCATGGCCGTGTGGCCCTGAGCAGATCGCCTGAACCTCATTGCTTACCCCTTATCACTCTGCCTTCGGACAGTAGACATTTAAATGGATAATAACCAAGGAACTTTAAAGACTAGAGGTTATAATTTTGAGGCATTTCAGACTCCAATGGTTTATACAAATCTCTGTATTCTATTGCATTTTGCTGCTTGCTTTAAGATATAACTTTGTGATTTTAAATTCTTATATTACTGCATTCAATATTATTCTGTTACACTGAATGATTTTAATGTACTGAGTTTTAAAATTCTGTTGCTTTTCCCCTATAACCATATGTTGAAAAAATATCATTGTAATTAAGCCCATATATGAAAAAACAGCCTTTCTATTCTTGCCTTTGTAAATTGTCACATAGAGGATAGATGGACTTCTTCAGAACTGGTTACAATTGCTATAACAACCTTTGGAAAAATTTAATGTGCTAAATATCTCAAATGATTTTAAGGGTTTTTAAAATATGATTCTTGGAATTTTTTCTTAACAATCTCTGGTTATTTTGCCTGCCCCTATCACGAGGTGTAAGGCTCACTCTAGTAGCTGAAGTGAAATACAATTATAACCCCCAACCTTCCCGCATTTCTAAATATGTGAATGGAAGTTGGGGAAGTTAATCTCAGGGCATTTGTACCCCTAAAAAAGCCTCCAAAAAAGGAGCATCTCTCATTTATACTCTTCAGCTCACTACTTTACTTCCACCAGAGTGATATATAGATTTCTTGATTATGTTCTTAACCCAAAATGAATTTTACTTTGTTTAAAATTATGTTTATTCACCAAGGTTGAAAGATTGCTATGATTGTAAAAACTTGTGACAAATATCCATCAATTCATAGGTTTTTAAAATGCCATACAGCAACTTATGTGAAATATGATAATGTGTTTGTTTGCTATTGTAACTAATTGGGCTATTGAGAATTTTGGGGATTCTGATAACTACATATTTGTACTACTATTCTTAAAAAATGAAAAATGTTACCTTGTTCAATTCATTGCTTATACTCACAGTGGAGCATGGCCAGACATGAAGAGGAAATGGATCTCATTTTTGGTGAGAAAGCCTTGTATTCTATATTTTCTTAGCTGACACAGAGTGTCAATGATTATAAGCTACATTTTTGAATTTTTAAAACTCTTTTATTATATTTTTCTTGCACGTGCAATATACTATTTCAGTTTTTTAAATTTTTTTCTCTCTTTTTTATATTTGAAGCACATGTCACCAGCATTAAGATTTTCTTTAACTTTTTTACTTTTCAGTACTATAAGTTTAAGATACATTTGCTAATGCATGCCCTAAAAAGCTAGAGACTATAAAAATGATGCCACTAATTATTTAAAAAATTATGGGACTTTACTTAATAATTCTGTCTGATTCCAGGACAAGATATACACAAAAGAGCCATTGCACAGAGCCAAAGAAAAGCCAATCCAGGATGGATTGATGCACTTCTAGGCCAATACAAAGGTCTTGAACCTAGTGTGAAGACTTGAGGTTACTGTGCTTAACATTTGTTATGAAATAGGCTTTCCATGTGTCCACACTCACTCTGAAAATACTCACAGATGAGTATCCCCAAACTTGGCTCCTACTTGGCTTCTATAATCTGGTCCCTTTCTTTTCTGCCTTTCATAGTATGGTAACTTTCTGTAGTCCTGGCTATTGACTGGGTAAATGCATCATTGTTTAGATCATTTTGATTGGGCCCTGATTCAAGGACCTTTTATATATTTGTTTTTCTTTTACTTGGAATTTTTATACACATAAGACTTTGATAGTCTATATATTCATCAGTATTTTCTTTTTTATTTGGATTTTCTGATGTCTTTTTAATATCTCTTGCCAATTGATTCATATAGGTCATACCTCAGCCATGCATCCCTAAGTGATCCTGTATTTTTTCAATCACCCTCTTAAAGGGGGAATGTAAAAAATATCATTATTTAAATTGCAAAGTTTAAATTCCTTTTGAGAAGAATTTTAGGTAAAGAAAGATGCTACTTCCCTGAATCCAGAAACTAAACTGTTGGAGAAGACACCATGAAGAAGCCTCCAGACCACAAGTTGCACAAAAATGAACTTTGGGTGTAGTTGATTGAACATTTATCTGTATGAATATTTTCATGCCAAAGGGGACCGCCCCCTAACTGGCTTTTTGTCAATGTGTCCAGCAATTATTGGTTTTGGTTTTTTTTCCCCTCTTATCCTCAAATTATTGTAATCTTTAAATTGATTATGTTTTTATGATCCTTTGGGGAAGTCCTTCTTCCCAAGAGGCTCAAACGGAGGGATGTAAAAATGGACTCTAATCCCCAGAAGTCCTTGCTCCACTTCCCCAAAATGCTTTGTAATCTCACTGAATTCTCACCTGGGCTGAGAACAAAATCATTATTTAAAGGGTCTCCACCCACCGCAGGCTCTCTTCTTTTCCTGGCTCTGCTGGCAAACAGACGCATCTCATGATGTGAGTGAAATTAGCACGTGCTTCTCTTGCTTGTAATTTCTTTAACCCTTGACCTTTAATAAACCTCATAAAAACAATACTCCTTGCAGAGAGAAACTAATTTCTTCCTGCCTCAGTATCCCCTAAATTTTAATCTTTACACAACTATGCCATGCTAGAGACGCATTACTAAAAGAAATGAGAGATTGCTCTGATAGGCCATGTACATGGACCAAGTATGAGAGTCTTAAGCAATCAGATGATGAAACACCCTTCCAGTTTATGGATAGACTTACTGAGCTAGGAGGAAAATACATAGACCTTGACCGTTCCAAAGAGAGAGATGTCAGGCAAATTAGAAGACAGTTTGTAAATAACTGCTACAAAGTGGTCCAAGATTAATTAAGACAAACTGCCCAAACTGGCCTAATATGTACCTTGAGGAATTAAAGAGGGTCACAGTTTATGTATCAAAAGGTCATGAACAGAAAAATATGGAGGCCAATGACTTTGTAGAAACATTAGAGAAGGAATAAAAATCTTTAACTTAAAGATTTGACCAAAAAAGAAAAGGAGAATGAAAGTCAAGCAGTGGCCATTGCCCCTTTGCAGGAATCCCAAAATCAATCACTTATATGCCACTTCTGTGCAAAAAGGGGACACATAATGATGAACTGTAAGAACTGGAAATAAGCAATTAGAAATAACAGCTTTAGACATAATAACAATTATGGAAATAATAGTCCAAATCAGGTAAACAATAACTCACACCAAAATACCCAATGACAATATATACAAAGTGGAGCTCATCCACAATATAATTAGGGTGAAAATGTCCCTCAGCATGGAGGAGCCCAAAGTAATACCCAAAGATCTTTATGAAGGTATGAAAGGTGGGTTATGGCACTATAATCAGAGGGTAGAGCCTTTGATTTCCCAGATCTTGATGTCTTAATGCCAGTTACCCTATCCACTGCCCCACCCATAGTGATGAACCTCATGTAACCCTAAAAAGTTGGAAATACTTATTATGATTGTCTCTTGGACATGGGAGCCTCTGGATCTGTATTGATGAATACACTTGATTTTAATTCTGATTCCAATGGCTCAATAAATGTAGTGGCAATATCAGGGCCATCCCAAAAAGTCCCAAAGCTTTCCCCTCAGGTAGTCTTATGTGTGAGAAATTTTTCCCTGTTTCTTTCTCTCTTCCTCCTTTCTCCCAGTGCATCCCTCTTTTTTACCTCTAATTTAAATCTTTCTAACATAGCTAACTCACAATTGTGTCCTCTGCGTATGTATACCCTAACTGCCCTAATAATGACAAAGTTCTTAGAAGTCACAAGTTTCATCTATTCTTTAATATTCCTGGAAGTTTTCATTTTGGGGATCTTTTTCAAGGAGTAATCAAAGGATTCTTTCAATTTTTATTTTACCCTTTGGATTTATGCTATCAGAGCAATTATTCTTGATAATTTCTTGAAAGATGATGTCTAGGTTCTTTTTTTGATTGGGGTTTTAGGTAGTTCAACAGTTTTTAAATGATCTCTCCTAGATCTATTTTCCAAATCAGTTGTTTTTTAAATAAGATATTTCATATTTATTTTAAAAAATGGTGGGGTTTGTTTTATTGTTTCTTGGTTTCTCATGGAGCCATTAACTTCTATTTGCCCAATTCTAATTTTTAACAAATTATTTTCTTCAGTGAGCTTTTTAAATCTCTTTTCATTTAACTAATTCTTTTTAAAGAATTCTTCTCTTCAGTGGATTTCTGGGCCTCTTTTTCAAAACTATTGACTCTTCATAATTTTCTTATATCACTCCTTTCTTTTCACTATTTTTCCTTTTGGTTCTGTTAATTGACTTAAAATTATTAATGAACTCTTCTAAGAATTCTTGTGGGGTTTATATCCAATTTTCTTTGAGACCTAGCTTATAGCTGCTTTGACATTTGTCTTCTTCTGGGTTTGTGTCTTGATCTTTCCCATTACCATAGTAACATGTCATGGTCAGGTTCTTTTTTGTTGTTGTTTGCTTAGTTTTCCAGCCTATTTCTTGACTTTTAATTTTATGTCAAAGTTAGATTCTTTTCTTGGGATGGAGGAAGCACTGTCCCAAGCTTCAGGTCATTTGTACTGCTGATTTCTTTCAGAGTTAGCTATGGGGGCTTGTAGCTTTTTGAAACTTCTAAAGCATTATGATATAAGGAGAGGTGAGGTCACTGCTCTCATAGCCTGTGCTCTGGTCTTTACTCAGGAAGGGACCTAGTCACTAAAGCTAGCACTCTTCTGGACCCTGGGACTGTGACCAGGTCCCTTGCTCTGCAGTACCCTCAATTGCTAGTGTTCCCCTCTGTCTAGGAATTGAGACCAGGATCTCTATTTCCCAGTGAGTGATCACAACCATTCCTCTTTTCCCCCAAACGCTGATTAGAGTCCCTAATTCCCTGCAGCTAGAAGTGCTATGGCTTCTTTTGGCCTCGGGACTATGACATGAAACTACAGATAGGCAATGCAAGAAGGTCTTAAACTGAGCCCTAGCAAAGTGTCCCCTGTAATCTCCTGATTAGTTGTCTAAACCCTCACTCCTACCTGTGGGGTAGAAGTTCTTGAAACTGCTGCCATCACCAAAGTAGCTGCCTCCAAGGCCTAGTGGTACAAGGTCTGCACTACACTTCAGGCCTGACTCCCAACCTGTGAGATAGATCTTTCTTGCCAATCTTCTCAATTGTCTTGGGAGAGAAAATTGTTCCACACAATCTTTTGTTAGTTATAAAACTCCAGAATTAGATTTGAGGCATTATTTTTTATTATGAGGCAGTGTTTGGACAGAAATTTTGGAGAGCTTGACTGAGTGCTTCTCTATTCCTTCATCAACAAAATTTTAAAACTCAATTAAGATATTTGAGACTTCTGGAGGCGGAGCCAAGATGGAGTAGTAAACCAGAACAGCTCCCTGTCACCATGATAATCCTCCCCAACCAAGATTAAAATACCACCACAAAATGAATACAGGAGTGAAAGAACCAACAAGGAGACAGAGTAAAACAACTTTTAAGAAAAGAAAAACCCCAAAGGTAGGCAGAGAACATCTGGGGAACAGGGGTGAAAGGAGAGCAGAATCAGCAAGAGGCTGTAGCAAGGAGGGAAGAGCCCCACACAACCCCTACCCCACATCTGCTGTCCCAGGTTTGGAACCTAAGATAAAGCCAACATTCAGATCCTGAGATCCTGCATGGGCAAATAGTGGTCCAAGCCAACCAACAGCCCTTGAAATTTCAAACCTGTGGAGAAGTCCAGAGTCCCAGCCCAGAGTAGTCTGGGCAGAAGTGGGCTGATCTATGCGGGCCCAGAGTGAAGCCAGGAATCCCAGTCTGGGCTTGGGATAAGGACATAGTACATAGTTTGGAGTGGCTGAGAGAAATCAAGAAACAATAAAGCAGAATTAAAGGAATGAAAAAAGAGAGGAAAACATGAAATATCTTACTGAAAAAACAACTGACCTAGAAAATAGATCTAGAAGAGACAAATTGAGAATTGTTGGACTACCTGAAATATGATCAAGAAAAAACCTTGGTCATCCTATTACAAGAAATTATCAAAGAAAACTGCCCAGAGATCCTTGAACAAGAAAAAACCTCAATTAAACAGAAAAACAGAACTGCCAAAAATCAAAAGAATTAATCAAACTGAAAAGAAAACAATGAATTAACAGTTCATCCTGTACATCCCAGCCTGATTTTAAGATAACAATTTTTCATTTTGTCAGCATGGAATCTAGGAATGCCAAACTTGTGGCCTAATGGGATCTGATCATCAGATCCCATTTAGGCCACAAGTTTGGCATTCCTAGATTCCATGTTGACAATGGCATGCCCCTACTGAGCATTTTTTAATGATTGTCCTGTTTACAAGGTAAAGATCAAACTTTCAAGCTTGGCATTACAGACCTTCTATAATATAGAATGCTATCCAATTCACAACTTCAACTTCCACTAGCCCCCTTTAAGAATCTTCTACTCTAAGTGGTGTATCAATATATACCAAACATGCCATGCCTATTCCAGATTCTAAAGCTTCATTTATGTTGCTTTCCTTAAGCAGAATACCATTCCATGTCATTTGCCTTTCAAATCCTAACCAAATGGCACTTCTATAAAAGGTCTTATCCTCTTCAATCCAAATTTATTTTCTGTTATGAACCTACTCTGTCATTTTGGCAAATCACATACTGTCTTACATTGTACTTTAATTGTCACATATATCTTGTTTCCCAAGCCAAACTGTATGTTCCTGTAACTTGGCCAGAACATGATAGTTGCTTTCAACTCTATGAAGGGCTATCAAGTGTGATCAAGAATGATAGGAAGTTCATACATCCAAAGAAAGAAAATAAAAGTAATCTAATCCAACCCCTTCAATTTATAGATGAAGAAATTGTTTTAGGGAGATTATGACTTGTCCAAGGTCAAAAAGGTATAAATGTCAGAGGCATGGTTTGAACCCAGATTCTCTAACTCCAGAGCCAACATTTTTTGAACTACAATTTTAGTTGCAAATTTAGACTTGATATCAGGATTAACTTACTAACAATTAGAAGAATCCAAAAGTAGGATTGTTGTGTTGGAGTTATGGGTTGCCCCTCATTGAAGGTCTTCAAAGCAAAGACTGGACTGATCACTTTTGGGGTAGGTTATAATAACTGAGTTTTTCAGGGGTGGGTTCAACTAAATGGTCCCTGAGATCTTTTCCACTCTGAAGCTCTGTAACAATAAATTTGTATTCATGCTACCCACAACTAAAACACTAAATTCTATCCAAACTAATAGTTTGAGCTTTCTTCTTGCCTACTGTTAGATAGTAAGCAAATAGAACACATGTAATTACATAGGGCAAACATTTCCAAAACTACCAGAATATAGAACTGATTCATGTATTTGCTTTTTAAAAAACTATGATCTGGAACAGCATTAGCAAACCTTTTAGAGACTGTGTGCCGAAACTGTACCTTCAAGCCACCTGTGAGCCCCCTGCACTATCCCAGAGAGCAGAGGGAGGAAGTACTAACATTGGCCTGCTGGACAGAGGAACGCAGCATGCAAAAAATGTCCTCAGGTGCAGTGGAAAGGGGAAAAAGAGCAGCCCCCTCTGTGCCACCAGGGCAGGTGTTCCATGTCTTCACCAATACTGAATGAATACTTAGTTGAACCCCAGACCATGCAGCAATTAATTTCAAAGTATCTGCCTTAGTTCTATAAAGATATATATATACACACATATATATCAGTAAAAATTCAAACATCTAAATGAAAAGATTAAATCATTTTATATTATTTACAATATTTTTCATTATTAAGGTGAGGTAGGGTTTTAAAATAGAATTATTTCCAGCAAAATTATTTTGCAACAGAAACCATTACTGAGGAAACATCAGGTATTCAAATATTCAGTAACCTATGTTATGTGGATTCATGAGTCTACTGGAGACATGAAAATATCTCAGAATGTCATCATATAAAAAGGGATTTAACCAAACTACTTATAGATATTTTATCTAATAGTTCTATTTGGCTAATGCTAAAATGACTAGAACTGATGTTTCTAAAAGAATCTGAGAGTAAATTACTAATTATATAAATGGATAGACAAGATTGTCACTACAATGACCCCAGACACATACACACACACACACACACACACACACACACACACACACTATCTTTTAACAAACATCGGTATTTTCCCAGAGGGAATAACGGACAACATATTCTTTGAAGAATCAAAACTGTTGGTGATCCAAAGAGCAATAGGGAAGCACAAAGTGGGTATAAAAGCTATAGCAAATTTAAAATGATAACAAATTCAAGATATGAAGTAATGGACATTTTTCAGGAGACATATGGCCAGAAAAGAAAATGAGCCACTCTGCACTGGTACCCAAAAAATGTTAAAAGATCTAGAAGAAGGTCTTTAGCAGATAAATAAAGACTTCTTTTGGAAGTCAGGGATAATCATCATAGAGAATGAAAAAGAATACCTTGAAGCAAAGAGAAAATATACCTTGTGAGATAATGGAGCCTTGAAAGTGCTAGGGAATATCATACTTCTTGGTTTTCAGATAAAGCATTGCAATAATTTATGTGTATAGACGTGTTAGTTTTATAATTGTTTTTGATACTTTTTTCTATCCCCTGTTCTGTTAGATATGGTGTATAATTCCTATTCAGCTTTAAAAATAAATATACCAATAAAATTGACCTTCCCAAGAGAGCTAGTCAAACATTGAAATCAAGCAATGGGTTAAAAAAAAATCACCTTGAGGAACTTGTCTGACCATCTGGATTTAAGCAGCAAAGCAGACTAAGGGGGTTTCCTTACAGATACTGCTTACAATGTACCCATCCAGAAAATAATACATCAATACTTGGTGCTTTTCTTTTTATGTGGTAGCAAAGAACTGGAAACAAAGACCATCATCTGAGGAATGGCCAAGCAAATTGTGGTGCATAAATAAAATAGAACATCATTCAACTCTAAGAAATAATGAATATGAAGAATTTAGTGATATATGAGGGGGCTTATATGAACTGATACTGATTGAAGTAAGAAAAATCAGAAAAATAATATATGTGACAACAATGTAAATGGAAAGAAAAAAACCAAAACTGAATGCTATTATATGACCCTAGAAAAGAAATGAAAAAATTAATCTCCTTTCTTTCACTACAAAGGCAGATATGAACTATTTCATATACTGCCAAATACAATTGGTGTATTGGTTGGTTTTGTTAAATGCTTTTTTCTTTCACTTTCTTCTTAAAATTTTTTTGAAGGTTGGGCTTATTGCATAAAGGAAGAGAGAAGGATATATTTGGAAATGAGTGTGAAATTACAAGGTGTAGGATTTTTAATAATAATCAAAAGAGAGGGGAGAGGAAAAACAAGTTCTTTTAGTCAAGTGAGCAAAGAGAGGCAGACTCACACCTGCAGCACTTTACCAAAAGCAAAAGCTCCGAAAAGAGCCCCGCAGCATGGGTCTCAGTCAAATTTATCTCCTAAGCATCCTTACATAAAATGAGGACATAACTTAAAAGGATGCTGGGAATGTAGCTCAGGGGTTGAAAATTTTCCATCTGTACAAAGGGCATAAGTTTTTAAAAAAATTTAAACATTCATTGCTGCTGATAAGATTTCCCAATAACGAATGCTTTTAAATACTAAGTAAAATGTGGGGAAAAAATAAAACCACTAACTATATTGGATTTTGGCTAGGAAATAATGCTTAAGGCATTTTTCCACTTGCAGGAAGAAAAGTGTCTTGCATAATGCTTCTAGTATAACTGACAAAGAAAATGGAATTATTGATGACCAAAGAGAAACCAAATGTTGAATAAAATCAACATTTGATATGGAAAAATTCTATCAGAAAAGAGAAGTCAGTTTGTTTTCATCATTTCTATTATTTCTGAAAAAACAGATTTCAGTTATTAGGTTCCTTCCAAAATGAAATCAGCTTTTTGGGAAAAAAATTTAATGGTTACATAATAAACCGAGCATTTAGAGATACTTCCTCACCCAACACAAAAGACTTGGATGTACATAGCAGTGTTGTGAATTAAACCACCACAATACCTTACAAATAATAATAAGTTGTTCAAATGTTGAATGAGAAACAGACTCCAATAATTTAATATATCCCCGCTTTTTCTTCTTATGAATAGATAACCCTAATTTGCAATATAAAATCTCTTTAAAGTTTGTATATGACATATTCAAGGAAAGTTTTAGTAATATGATCATATGATCAAAATCTTTTCCACTCCCTATATACAGCCTACTCCTGACATTGCCTGACTCCTGCTGTGCAAAAGGAAAGACAATTCCAGAGGAAATGCAAAAGGACATTAAAAAAATGCATTTCCTGCTCCATTGCCTGTCTCCAAAGAGACCTCAAAGACCTATGAGTATAAGTTCCTACTTTTCGTGTGTGTGTGTGTGTCCTGTCTCCATCCTCCAACAAGTGCCTATGGCCTACCTCCAGATTAAAAAACATTTTTCAAAATATGCAATGATTCTTACATCCCAGCTTACATTCTAATTTAATAAAGAAATAACTCTTACTTTGATGAAACTGAATCTCAACACTAGAATTTTCTCTAATTTCTTAGAACATTCTATTCCAATCAATAATTTTCAGGCAATTAGAGTAAAACAAAGATCTATAATCTGATTTTCACACAGAGAGCTAATAGGTAGTTTACTCTGCTAAAATCATAGCAGTAATAACAGAAAGATGAACTTAGAGATCTATAAAAGCATAATTATTAAAATAAAAAGCATTAACAAATAAGAATAGTTCCTGAATAGTTACAGAATTTGTTAGTGGTTAGTACTCCACAAATATACCCTGAACAAGTTATACTCAAATGCATTCTTACCCTTTTGATTTTGTTTCTTAGACATTGTAGTCTCTTTGCTTCCCACAAGAGAGTAGAAAAATATCCCTTTGCCTTGGATGAGGTCTAGTTTGTAGAATTTGATTCTTGTCTTCAATTTGAAAGTAAACAATAGGAATATGTGGTTGGAAATGGCAAGTTCCACTTGCCACAAATGAAAAGACGGCTACAGTTGTCAGAAATTTTGCTCACTGGCTCCTATTGCTCCGTCCTTCTATATATCAACTTCTTGTCAGGAAGCTTGACTGAAGAAGTTCATGTCTCTTTTTTCTGTCTTTTTTCCCTTAGGTAGATTCTAGAGGGAGAAAGAAGAGAGCTCATAAGTCTTTATTAACTAAAATAACAAAAGAAAATGACCACAAATGAGAATCTAAATGATGAAGGGACTTCCTTGCCCACATCCACTGCCCCAAAAGAAAACAGTTTATATTTAGACCATTTTACATTCATTCTCATTACACAGCTTTTCTTTTTACTAATTGTCATGCACCTATAAAAAAAAATAATTTCTCAGACCACGTGGTCACAATTGACAATCTCAATGAAACGTACTTCACTCTACTTTTTACAGATCTATTTTACTGCCCTCATCACATGGCCTTACCTATCTGGCCAGTGAATAAACATTTATTTAATGTCTATGTGCCAGGCACCATACTAAGCATGGGCATATACAGACAGTCTTCTCAAGGAGCTCACAGTCTAATGTAAACATAGTTGAAAAAAAAAAACCAACAAATCCAAAGAACTAAGTAAAAATGAGCTTAAACAGAATAAGTTGGAGATAATCAAGAGAGGGAAGACACTAGAACTAAGTGGGATTGGGAAAGGCTTTAAAGGCAGCATTTTAGCTGGGACTTGAAAGAAGCTATGGAAGCCAGGAGGCAGAGATGAGGAGGAAGGGCATTCCAGATATCAGGGACAATCAGTAAAAATGTCAAGTCAGGAGATGGAGTGTTTCATGTTAGAAACAACAAGGAGTCTAGTGTCACTGCTTCAGACTATGCTTCACAGACTATTTGAAGGGAAGTAAGATGTAAGAAGACTGAAAAGGGAGGGTTTCCTACTTGATCCTAGAAGTGAAAGAGAGCCACTGAGCTCATTGAAGTAGGGGAGTGTACTGAGGGTCAGACTCCCACTTAAAAAAGATCACTTTGGGGGGCAGTTGGGTGGCTCAGTGGATTGAGAGTCAGGCCTAGAGATGGAAGATCCTAGGTTCAAATTTGGTCTCAGACACTTCCCAGCTGTGTGACCCTGGACAAGTCACTTGACCCCCATTGCCTAGCCCTTACTGCTCTTCTGCCTTGGAACCAATACACAGTATTGATTCCAAGATGGAAGGTAAGGGTTTAAAAAAAAAAAGATCACTTTGGTAGTGTGAATTTTAAAACTATTCCACCCTAATCAGACCATTCTTTAAAAGATCTGATTTAGCTATTTCCTGATCAGTAACAATGGAGATAATACTTAGTTTAACAGAATCAAGTTTTGGGAACTCTATATTTCTCTACCCTACTCAGTTTAACAAGGTCAGGATGCCTGCACCATAATCAAAGATTTAATTATCTGAGGAATTGGCCTTCAACAGGAATGTGCAGAAAAAGCAGATAGACCCCTGGGCTGTCCCAAGTCAAGCTAAGATATCATTGGTATAGATGAGACACAGGAAAGTGACATAAAACCATCTATATAAGGCATGTCACTGGCTCTCTTCACCCTCTTTCCCTGGAGAGGCGACTCTGGCTGGCAGCATACTAGGCATTCTGACATCTTGGAGCAGTGGCAGTTATTTGTCTGGGTTTGGTGGTGAGTTTGCCCTTGAGCTGATTCATGTTCAGGCATCTTGGCTAAGCCCTTTTGGAATTCAGGCTGACTCCTTCCTCCTTCACACTCCAAAACCTTACTTTCTAGATCTCCTAATCTTCCCTCCCAGTACTAGCCTGGTGGGAGAAATCCTACTCTTTTTCCTTCTTCCTTCTTCTTAATCTCCTCCACTATGTCAATTAAATCACCATAAAATTTCCAGCTGACTTGGGTATTTTATTATTTGGGATTTTCCCTAGTGACCAATTAAATTTAGATTTTAAGTCACAACACTAAAATTATCTTTACAGTAGCTAAGCGGAGAATGAACTCTAGTAGGAAGAGACTGGCACCAAGCAGACCAGTCAATAAGCTAATGTTGCAGTTCAGGTAGGAAATTATGAGGGCCTGCATCTTATTTATCCCCCTGATGGTGTCAGAGGAAAGAAGGAACATATACAAAACCATGTTACAAAGGTAAAACTGAAAGACCTTAGCAACAGACTGGTTAAGGACAGGGGTGAGAAGTCATGAATCACACCTAGATTGAAAGCATGGTTGACTGGGAGGACAGAGGAACCCTGGACAAGAACAAGGAAGTTAAGAAGAGGAGAGGATTTAGGAGAAAATATAATCAGTTCAGTTTGAGTCATGTTGAGTCTAAGATATCTATGGGACAGGGAGAGCTAGGTAACATAGTGGATAGAGCTCCAGGCCTGGAGACAGGAGAAACTGGGTTCAAATTTGACCTCAGACACTTCCTAACTCTGTGACCCAGGTAAGTCACTTAAACCCCATTGATTGCCTAACCCTTTTGGTTCTTCTAGCTTTGAATTATTACTAAGACAAAAGGTAAGGGTTTAAATGTCTGTCAGTCTATCGAATATCAAGCTTGAAAATCCAATAAGCAGGTTGAAGATATGAGACTAGAGATCAGCAAAGAAGTTAGGGTTGGATAATTAGATGATCATCAGTATAAAAATAACTGAATCCATGGAAGCTGATAAGATAATCAAGTGAAAGAGCACAGAAGGAAAGGGGAGGGTAAGAGAAAGAGAAGGAGGGAAAGGGAGAGCAGAAGGTCAAGGACAGAATCTTATGGAACACCCACGGTTAGCAAGTATGGCTTAGATGAAGCCAGAAAAAGGAGGGTTGAGCTATGCCTCTTCCACATACTATATAGAGAGTTCAGCATTATACAATGGAAAAAGTACTGGATTTGCCAGTAGAGAAGCTGGATTTATACCCTGACCTCACTCACCACTTACTAGCAATGTGACCATGGTCAACTCTCAACTTCTGTTTTCTCTTTAACAAAACAAGGGTGTTGGACTGCCTGGCCTATAAGTCTCCTTGTTCCAGCTGCGAAAGGGAATTCCTTATCCTCTTTGTCCATTTTTAATCAATCTACTTAACCCATACTTAACCCCTATTTAATACTTTGTTAGCCATCAAGTAAAAGAGTTCACAAGTCACTTACTTGAAGAAATAAGAGAATTCAGAGTTCCACCCTTTTAACCCAATCAATCAGAAACTTGTGAATCCCTTGATATGAGCTGACACCTTCAGAGGGTGAGGTGAGTAGATTCCACAGACACCCCCCCCCCCCGCAGAGTTAGGCAATTTGGAAGCTTTGATTGGCACCTGTGAAGAGGGAAAGGGACAAAAAGTGACTATAAAAAGTACAGAAAGGCTTTGGCTTAAGGTAGTCTTCAGCCTGAATCTGGGGCTTAGAGGAACTTAGACTGGTCCTGCGGCTTGGAGCTGGGCTTCGACTAAGGGCCTTGGCTCTTGGACTGGTTCTTGTGTGAATGAGTAGCTGGCTTTCTTTTCCTGGCTTCTGGAGACAGATTAGTACCAGAGAGGCCCTCCTTTCTTGGAGGAGGCCACCTTGGTGTCAAGGGTTAACAAACCCTGCCAGGCTGAGCCTAGGACCAGAGCAAAATTTAAGTATGGGAAGCTAGACATCTTCTACCCTCTTTATGTATTTCTCTACTTTTACTCTTTTCACTTATTTTGTAAATGAAAGCTACTAAAGGTAATTTTGGCTTGAGCTATAAAATATTTTAAATCAGCGACCACTATATTATTTAGAATTCTCATATATTTTAGTCAAATCCTTAATTTAATTCCTTACACAGCTCTATATGGTTTCCCCCTCTAGAAATTTCTCTATTTAATTTCCTTCTTCTTAAGCTGATCAAAGATAATTGCAAGGAGAAGACTAGGGGAAAATTTCATTATGTTATAAAGCTGGACAGATAAAAGGAAACAATTTAAGGAAAATTAACAAAATATTGATAGCTGAGCATTTAATATATAAGAAAGTTTCTTATAATGTTTGAACAACATGAGCACTCCCTGTTCCCAGGCAATCATTGAATATTAGAGATAGAAGGGACTGAGAGAACACTTAATTAATAAATGTTTACTGGAGGCAGCTGGGTAGCTATGTGGACTGAAAGTCAGGCCTAGAAATGGTCTTAGAAGGTCCGAGGTTCAAATCTGGCCTCAGACACTTCCTAGCTGTGTGATCCCGGGCAAATCACTTAATCCCCATTGCCTAGCCCTTACCACTCTTCTGCCTTGAAACCAATACACAGTATTGATTCTAAGATAGAAGATAACGGTTAAAAATTTTTTTTAATGTTTACTAATTGTCCAACTCATAACCTAACCAGGCATAGCCACCATAATATCCTCAACAAGCCTATGTTGACTTTAGTGATTTCAAGTGAAAGGGAACCAAGTTACTTCTGTCCTAAGGCTCTAGCTTTGGTTAATTCTAATAAGAAATTTTACCTTCACATCAAATCTAAATCTGCCCCTACAAATTCCAGTCACTAATGCTAGCTCTACCATGTGGAGCCAAGCAGAAATCTAATCCTTCATCCACATGCCAAACTTTTAAAAATCACATGGTACAATACAATGTACATCTTCTAGAAGACTTGGATTCACATACTGGCTCATTACTAGAACTGAGTCTTGGGCAAGTTACTTAACTTTTCTGATCCAGTTTCCTCAAATGTAGGGTTTGGACTAAATGACCTCTACGGTCCCTTCTAGCTTTGTATTGTGAATTTCAAAACTACTCAACCCTGTTCAAACCATTCTTTAGAGGATGGGATTTGGCTATTTCCTGATCAATAACAATAGATACTTGGAATGACAGAATCAGGTCTTGCAAACTACAATCTCCACCCTACTCAGGGTAACAGGATTTAGGAAGGGCTGCAGCAAAGCTCAAGATTTAATTATTTGAGAATATGGCCTTCAACAGACATGTGCAAAGGGGACAGACCTCTTGGTGGTCCTGGGTTAAGCTAGAGCCACCATTGGCACAGGGGAGACACAGGAAGTAAGGTAGAGGACAGCTGAGGAGTGCTGGGGACTTCCAGTGTGGAGGAGAGGTGGTTGTTGGAGCCTGGTGCTTGTTGTGGAGGAGCCCTGAGACTGTTTCTCCATTTTGGTCACGTGAGTGATAGGGACTGATCTCTTTTCTTTGCCTCGGCTATCCAGGGCCTTGGGCCTTTGACTCAGCTTAAGCAGAGTAGGTATTTAAGCCCTATTCCCTTCTCTCCCTTTCCCCCCCCCCCTCTCTTTCCCTCTAATACTTTTCTTCCTCCTGTTTGTAATTAAAACACCATTAAAAAGGTTAACAGCTGACTTGAGTTTTCATTTAGGAATTACATAGCTGAATTCCTTGGTGACCTTAAATTAATATATATTAGTCTTTTAAAGTGATTTCCATATCACAGTATTGGTGTCCTCAGCATCTAAAAGAATCCTTGGCATATGAGTCAGCAAATAATAATTTCTTGTTCATTGATTCCTAAACCTTAGATTTTGTAAAAGCATATTTCAATCTATACTTTCAACAACCAGATGAAAAAATACTCCGAATCAGTAATTAGAGAAATGCAAATTAAAGCAACTCTGAAATTCTACCTTAAATCCATTAGATTTGTCAAAGAGAATCAGAGAATAATTAAAAATGTTGGAGTGACTGTTAGAAAACAGACAATGGACTGCTAGTGGAACTGGGAATAGTTCTAGACATTCTGAAAAACACTTTGGCTCTATGCTCAAAAAGTCACTCCATACTTAGCAAAACTACTAAGAAAGAGAAAAATGACCTATATGTATAAAAATACTTATAACAGCTCTTTTTTGGAGTGGCAAAGAACTAAAAAAATAAAAGGGTGTTCAACTACTGGAGAATGTTACAGTATATGCATATAATAGAATATTATTGCATTATAAGAAATGATGAAATGGATCCTTTTAGAGGAAACTGGAAAGACCTCTATGAAGTGATAAAAGAATAAAGTGAGGAGAACCAGGAAAACATTTACACAATGACAACATTGTAAAGAAAAAACTTTAATCAATAGAGCCAGAGGATTAATGATGAAATACACCCACCTCCTGCCACCTCCTAAGTAATGGACTTGAAATGCAGAATAAGATACATATTTTTTGGATATGGTGAATGTGGGAATTTATTCCCTAAAATATGCATATTTTTTTAAAAAATTGTTTACATGGGGGGATAGGAAAGTCAGATGGATAGTCCATGTAAGAGCATGCAAATAAATGGATGGATAAAGTTGGGGGGGGGTTGCTTGTTTTTGTTTTTTAATAAAGCAGATTTTAAACTCCACAAAGTAAATATTATAGATAGGTGAGGAAAGACAGGAGATACTCAAGAATGAAATTCTGAAGACACAAAAGGAAATAATTCCATTAGGAGGAAAAATGGGGTTTATTTTTAAAGGGACAGGTGTGAATTCATAAGAACTTACCAATCAACTTAGATATTTTATTTTAATGTAGAGAAATTAGAAGGCAAAATAACAGGAAATTAATACCAGTTGCATGAAGCTGGAAAAAATAGCCACAAGAATGCTAATGATCAGAATGAACTGGGGCTATTTGATAAGTAATTTCAGTTAAGCAAAATTCTTCTATTCTACTGCAAGACCCCTCTGTCAGTCTCAGTCCAAAAGCTTAAGAGATTAGCTCTAGACCCTCACATCCTGGCTATTCTTATACTCAGGTGAACAAGAAGTTACATCACTGACCCAAGTCTTAGTCCACTAAGTGAATTAAATCTGAAGGACATTTTTGATATCTTTCACTGAAAAACTAAACTAATTTGTCTCAGATAAATCATGAATAAAGAGACAAGATTAAAGGAAATAAACAGTGAAAACCACATTATGTTTACTTAAACAATCTATATTAATACTTGATATACATATACTGAATGGCGTGGCATTTAAATATTTAAAGGGCAACTTAGAGAGTAAAATGTTAATATCTGGGGATCACCAGATCAAAATGCTTATCATCTCTGAGTGGAGACTGGGAAGGGAGGGAAGGAAATGGTTTGGATCTTATAATTTTGGATAATGTATGCTGAAAATTAGTATTACATGTAATTGGGAAAATAATACCTTTGAATAAAAACAAATTGTTTGGGGAACACACAGAGAACTCAAACCTGAACAAATTTCACAAAAAGACAACCAAAACAGACATTAAGAACCTGAAGAGAATTTTTGGAAGTTAGATATGCATATATTACTTCACAATCACTTGCAAACAGCAACCCTCTCAATGTCTATTCCCACAACCACATGTCAGTTCTTTTTAAAAGTAAAGTGCCAGGAGCAGCTGGGTGGTTCAGTGGATTCTAAGCCAGGCCTAGAGATGGGAATTGCTAGGTTCAAATCTGGCCTCAGACACTCCCTAGTTGGGTGACTGACCCTGGGTAAGTCACTTAATCCCCACTGCCTAGTTCTTATGGTTCTTCTTCCTTGGAATCAATACATAGTATTGATTATAAGACAGAAGGTTTAAAAATAAATAAATAAGAGGGCAGAGACAAGACAGCAGCTTAGAAGTACCTAACCTCTCCAACAATCCTTCAAAGCCAGTATTTATATCTCACTTCAAAGAAAACAGAAATCCAAACCCAACAAGAAGTAGTCACGAGACTCTCCTACCAAAAACAACTTGAAAGGTAGGCACTGGGTCTATTTTCTTGGGATAAGGGAGAGACAGGCTGGCTGAACACTCTTTCCCACTCAGTGCTAAGCACTAAGACCTGCGATAAGACCAGGCTGTCTGTGTGAGTCCTCGGAAGAGACTGCAGCCATGAGAGTTTGTCTCTGACCCACCACATGGGGTCCAGGGCTCAGACAACAGTTGGCAGGGAGGAACTGGAGGGAAACCAGCTGGCTGGACATCCTCAGCCCACTGGCTCCAGTGAAAAGTTTGCCCCAGGGCAGGACAGGTTGGGAGGTTAGCTGAACTGACTGAATCCGGTATATCAACAGAGAATTGAGAAAAGAGAAAATTCAGCCTCAGGGTATAGCAGCTCAAACACTAGTTCCACGAATCAAAAGAAGGGCAAGTTTATATAGTCCATAGGGCAAGGGAAAAAAGTAAATATAAAAATAGTAAAAAAAAAGTAAAAGTAAAAGACCCTACAATTGAAAGGACCACAGAACAGAACCAATGGACAAGGACAAGATCCAGGAAACATCAAGCAAAGCCTCAAAAAAACTGGAAATTGGATGTAGGGTATGGAGGAGCTCAAAAAGGAATTTAAAAATCAAGTAAGACAGGTTGAAGAAAAATTGCAAAAGGAAAATAGTAGCTTAAAAAGCAAAATAGGCAATCTGGAAACAGAGGCACAGGCATTAAAAGTCAGAATTGACCTGCTGGAAAATGACACAAAAAAATTAGAAGAGAAGAATGACTTGAAAGAAAGAATGGGTCAAATGGAAAAAAAGAATCAAAAGATTGTGTATGAAATTCAGTCTTTAAAAATTAGAATTGGGCAATTAGAAGCTAATGACTTCACAAGACACCAAGACACATTAAAACAAAAATCAAAAGAATGAGAAATTGAAGATAATATGAGACACCTCATTGAGAAAACAATTGACCTGGAAAATAGATCAAGGAGAGACAAATTTAAGAATTATTGGACTACCTGAAAAACATGACCCAAAAAAAGAAAAAAAAAAGCCTAGACATCATACTACAGGAAATTATCCAAGAAAACTGCCCTGAAATTCTTGAACATGAGGGTAAAATAGAGATCAAAAGAATCCACAGATTAATCTGGCATTAAATCCCCAATTGACAACTCCCAGGCCAAGGAGAAGATACTACAAACTGCTAGAAAGAAACAATTCAGATATCATAGAGCCCCAATTAGGATTACATAGGATGTGGCAGCATCCACACTAAAAGGATAGAAGACAAGGAATATAATATTCTGGAAGGCAAGGGAACTGGGGCTACAACCAAGAATCAACTACTCAGGAAAAACTGACTATAATCTTTCAGGGGAAAGTATGATCATTTAATGAAACAGAAGACTTCTACACATTCCTGAAAATAAAGACCAGACTTAAACAGAAAATTTGATGTCCAAATTACAAAATTCAAGAGAACATAAAAAAGTAAATAAGAGAAAAAATGTAAGGGCTTCAATAAGGTCAAATGGCATGTATTCCTCTTTGAAAAGATGATATCTGTAACTCCTAAAAAGTTATCATTATCATAGTAGCTAGAAAAAGTATACATAGAAGGTGCAGTGGGATAAGCTGTTTAGGATGATATGTCAAAAAAATATAAAAACTGGGGACAGCTGGGTAGCTCAATGGATTGAGAGCCAGGCCTAGAGGTGGAGGTCATAGGTTCAATCTGGCCTCAGACACTTCCCAACTATGTGACCCTGGGCAAGTCACTTTACCCCCCCCCCCATTGCCAAGCCCTTACCACTCTTTCTGCCTTGGAATCAATAGACAGTATTGATTCCAAGATGGAAGGTAAGGGTTTAAAAAAGAAAAAAAAAATATATATATATAATATACATATAAACAAGGGGTAAAAAAAGAGGATAATACTAAGAGAAATGGGAAAAGAGGTAAAATGGAGTAAAATATATCACATAAAGAAACATGGCTAGGGTGGAGGGAGAAGACCAATGGAAAGAAGAGGCTGGAGACAGGTAATACTTAAACCTTACTCTGACTGAACTTGGTTCAGAGAGGGAAGAACAGTTAGATCCACTGGAGTACATAATTGTCTCTTGCCCTATAGAGAAGCAGAAGAGTAATAAGAAATGGGGCAGTGGGAGGGGAGTAATACCAGGGAGGGAGAGGCTGGGGGCATTCAAAAGGCTCTATAGTGAGGGGGATAACAAGGGAGGTGGTGGGAGAGGGACTACTATAAGGGAGGGGAGACTGACTAAAAGTAAAACACTAAAGGGGAAGGTAAGAGGGAAAGGCTTAAAGGAGAAAGTCAAAATGGAGGGGAATACACAGACAGTAATCATAACTGTGAATGGGATGAACTGACCCATAAAATGGAAGCAGATAATATAATGGATTAAAAAACAGAATCCTACCATATGTTGTCTACAAGAAACACACTTGAGGTAGGTAGGCATAAAAACGGTAAAGGTAAGAGACTAAAACAGAATCTATTGGGCTGAAACTGAGACAAAGAAGGCAGGAGTAGCAATATCAGACAAAGCTAAAGTAAAAATGGATTTTATTAATTGAGATAAGGAAGATAATAACATCTTGATAAAAGGCAGTATAAATAATGAAGAAATATCACTACTTAACATATATGCACCAAATGGTATAGCATCCAGATTTTTAAAGGAGCTAAAGGAGGAAACTGATAGGAAAACTATACTAGTGGGAAACCTCAACCTTCCCCCATTAGAACTAGATAAATTGAACCAAAAAATAAATAAAAAAGTAAAGGAAGTGAATAAATTATTAGAAAAATTTGAGCTAATAGATATCTGGAGAAAATTGAATAGGGATAAAAAAGAATATACCTTCTTTTCAGCAGCTCATAGTACATATACAAAGTTGATCATATACTAGGGCATAAAAACATTGCAAACAAATATAGAAAAGCAGAACTAATAAATACAATTTTTCATATAATAATGTGATAAAAATCATAATTAATAAGGGCTCATGGAGAGGCAAATTTAAAATTAATTGGAAACAATAATCTAATTCTTCAAAACTGGTGGGTCAAAGAACAAATTACTGAAACAATCATTGATTTCATTGAAGAGAATGACAATGAGAAAACAACATATCAAAATCTATTGGATACAGCTAAAGCAATACCCAGGGGAATATTTATATCCCTATTATGCCTATATCAACAAAATAGAGGGAGGAGATCAATGAATTGGGTTAAAAAGCTAGAAAAAGAACAAATTAAAAATCCCTAGATAAAAACTAAATTGGAAGTCCTAAGTATCAAAGGATAAATTAATACAATTGAAAGTAAAAGAATTATTGAACTAATAAATAAGACTAGGAGTTGCCATGTTCAAAAAACAAATAGAATAGATAAAGTATTAGTTAATATAATTAAGAAAAAGAAAGAAGAGAACCAAATTAACAGTATCATGAATGAAAAGGGTGATCTCACCTCTAATGAAGAGGAAATTAAAGCAATTAAGAACTACTTTGCCCAATTATATGACAATCTAGGTGAAATGGATGAATGTTTACAAAAATATAAATTGCCTAGATTAACAGAAGAGGAAATAGAATACTTAAATAATCCCATATCAGAAAAAGAAATTGAACAAGCCATCAAGAAACTCCCCAGGAAAAAATCCCCAAGGTCAGACAGATTCACAAGTAAATTCTATCAAACATTTAAAGAACAACTAATCCCAATATTATACAAACTATTTTACAATATAAGCAAAAAGGAATCTTACCAAATTCTTTTCATGAAACAAATACAATACTGATGCCAAAGACCAAAAACAGGAGGGAAACCCCCCAATCTACTCAATGAACATAGATGCAAAAATCTTAAATAAAATACTAGCAAAAAGACTACAGCAAGTTATTGACAAGGATTATCCACTCTGACCAGGTAGGATTTATACCAGGAATGCAAGGATAGTTTAATATTAGGAAAACCATCTGCATAATTGACCATATCAACAAGCAAACGAATAGAAATCACATAATTATTATCTCAATAGATACAGGAAAAGCCTTTGATAAAATACAACACCCATTCCTATTGAAAACATTAGAAAGTACAGGAATAGAAGGGTCCTTCCTCAAAACAATACATAGTATATATTTAAAACCATCGGCAAGTATCATGTGCAATGGGGACAAGTTAGAAGACTTCCCAATATGATCAGTAATGACACAAGAATGCCCATTATCCCCTCTATTACTAGAAATGCTAGTGATAGCAATTAGAAAAGAAAAAGAAATTGAAAGCATTAAAGTAGGCAATGAAGAAACTAAACTATCACTTTTTGCAGATGATATGATGGAATATTTAAAGAATCTTAAAAAAACAACTAAAAAGCTAGTAGAAATTATTAACAACTTTAATAAAGTTGCAGGGTATAAAATAAACCCACATAAATCATCAGTGTTTCTATATATTTCCAACAAAACTCAGCAGCAAGAGTTAGAAAGAGAAATTCCATTTAAAATCATTCTAGACAATATAAAATATTTAGGAATCTATATGCCAAGACAAACATAGGAATTAAATGAACACAAATACAAAACACTTTTCACACAATTAAAACTAGATCTAAACAACTGGAAAAACATTAATTGCTCCATAGGCAGGATGAGCTAATATGATAAAAATGGCAATCCTACCCAGATGAATTTACTTACTCGGTACCATACCTATCAAACTATCAAGAAAGATTTGATAGAATTAGAAAAAAAAAACCTTTAAGTTCATCTGGAAGAACGAAAGATCAAAAATACCAAGGGAAATAATGAAAAACAAAATCAAAATGTGAAGAGTGGTGGTCCAACAGTACCAGATCTTAAACTGTACCATAAAGCAGTGGCCATCAAAACCATATGTTACTGGCTAAGAGACAGAAGGGAGGATCAATGGAATAGACTAGGGGTAAATGACCTTAGCAAGATGGTGTTTGATAAACCCAAAGATCCAGCTTTTAGGACAAGGACTTACTATTTGACAAAAACTACTAGGAAAATTGGAAAACAGTATGGGAAAAATCAGGTTTAGATAAACATCTCACATCCTATGCCCAGATAAATTCAAAATGGGTATATGACTTAAATATAAGGAGTGAAATCATAACTAAATTAGGTGAACAAAGAGTAGTATACTTGTCAGATCTGTGGGAAAGGAAGTAATTTAAGACCAAGCAAGAAATAGTGAATATTACAAAATGTAAAACAAATGATTTTGATTACATAAAATTAAAAAGGGTTTGTACAAACAAAACCAATGCAACCAAAATTAGAAGGGAAGCAACAAACTGAGAAAAAAATTTTACAACCCTCTGACAAAGATTTAATTTCCCAAATATATAAGGAACTATCAAGTCATTCCCCAATTGACAAATGGTCAAAGGATATGAATAAGCAGTTTTCTGATGAAGAAATCAAAACTATCAATAATCACATGCAAAAGTATTCTAAATCCCTCCTGATTAGAGAAATGCAAATCAAAACAATGCTGGGGTACCACCTCACACCTAGCAGACTGACCAATATGACAGCAAAGGAAAATGACAAACGTTGGAGGGGATGTGGCAAAATTGGGACACTAAGGCATTTCTGGTGGAGTTGAGAACTAATCCAACCATTTTGGAAGGCAATTTGGAATTATGCCCAAAGGGCTTTAAAAGACTGCCTGCCCTTTGGTCCAGCCATGCCACTGCTGGGTTTGTATCCCAAAGAGATAATAAGGAGAAATGTTTATACAAAAATATTTATAGCCACGCTTTTTACAGTGGCAAAATAATTGGAAAATGAGGGGATGTCCTTCGATTGGGGAATGTCTGAACAAATTATGGTATCTGATAGTGATGGAATACTATTGTGCTAAAAGGAATGATAAACGGGAAGATTTCTACATGAACTGGAATGATCTCCAAGAATTGATGCAGAGTGAAAAGAGCAGAACCAGGAGAACATTGTTCACAGAAATGGAAACAATCAAATGTAATAGACTTTTCTACTAGTAGCAGGGACTTATGAGAAAGAATGCTATCCACATCAAGAGAAAGAACTGAGGGAAAAGAAATGCAGAAGAAAAACATATGATCAATTACATGGTTCAGTGGGGATGATTGGGGTGTTGGCTTTAAATTGCAAATATTAATAATATGGAAATAGGTTTTGAACAATGATACATGTATAACCCAGTGGAATTGCTTGTCAGGTCTGGGAGAGGGGAGAGAAAAGGGGTGGAAAAGTTCATGAATCATGTAACCATAGAAAAATATTCTAAATAAATTAACTTAATAAATAAATAAAAGTAAAATGTCATAACTTTTGTATATTTTCTGTTGCAGTAGGAGTGATAACATGGAGGAAGGCTGGTTGGAATCTTGGAAAATCTCCTCCCTACCCTCCTAGACATTAAGTTTCCACTAACCCAATCTGTTTCACTGAAGTCCAAGGTCAGCTACCATTTTTATTGCATATTTCTTAACTATTTAACATGTATAAAACTGAGGGACCATTTTTTTAGGTTCCTATATTTGTGTGTGTGTGTGATTAATGAAGTTTTTGAGGATTGTGCCCCAAATTTTCTCCATAAGCTCTAGTTTTTCTCTGCAATGTTACATAGTATGCTGCATTCAAGGGAACAAAACAGTAGTTCTCATAAAACTACTTAACATATCTATGACACAAAAAATGACCATAAAAATCTCATAAATTCAAAAAATGTGGAAATATTAAATGTACCTTTATATGTAATACAAGTTATTTTCAATAGTATCTTTAAAGAAAGCATTAAAAATTAATTGGAGACCAAGTAATTTAACCCTTAAAATCAGGTGAGTTTTAAGAACAAATCATTGAAGCAGATAATTACAAGGAAAACTTATAATATTTAAACAATAAACCAAAACATTGGGAATTAAGCCAAAGTAGCTCCTAGGAAAAAAATGTCTATTTCTATAAATTTTCATCAACAAAAGTGAGAAAGAACATAACAATGAATTGGATGGGAAACTAAAATATATATTAAAACCACAAATAAAACAACCTGAACTAAACACTAAAATTAAAATTATGAAAATCAAAGGGATTAACAAAGTTAAAACTAAAACCCCAATGAATTGATAAATAAAAGAGCTGGGTTTGGTTGGGGGAGGGGGAGTGGGAAGAGAGTGATGGCACTAATAAAGTAAATAAGCAGTTAGCTAATTTAATTAGAGGGGAACTAAATTGCGAATTTATACCGACAACTGGCAAAATATAAAGGTGAATTTATAGCAAACAAAGATGAAATAAACTATTTTTTCTAAATTAACATGCCACAAAACTGTTAACTTAGAAATGGCTGACTATTTACAAATATATGAGGAATCTAGAGAATTAGTCAAAATAAAATAGTCAAATCTCATAAAAAACAAATTCAACAGGCCATAAAGGAATTCCTATAGGATGGGGGAGGAAAAAAAAAACAAATTTAGATGAAATTTCAAGTGAACTCTATCAACTGTTAAAGAACAATCAATTCAAATATTACATGAGTTCTTTGCAAAAGTGGGATAGGAAGGGATCACATTAATATTTCCTTTGAAATCTGTGTGTATATGTATACATATTGCAATCTGTATGTATATGTATACATATAAAATGTAAAGTGGCAGTAGGACTTTGGAGATATTCTATATAATGAGAAAGAGAAATGAGAATGAGAGAGAGAAAAAAACAAATATTCTTCATCAAGAGGGGCATGGTCAGAACTAAGGAAGATTATTTTAGCAATTGCAAGGAGCATGGATTGAAGAAGAGAGATTGGAAGCTAAGAGTCCAATCAAAAGGTTATCGTTATAGTCCAGGCAAGATATGACAAAGGCCTGAAGCAGAGTGAGTAGTATATATATGAATAGAGAGAAGGGGAGAGAAGTTAAAATAAGTTGTTTACATCAATCAAATTTTTTTTTGTAGGAAATAGTAACAGTCTGCATTAATTTTTTTGCTTTATTCATTTCACTCTTTCTAGAATCAATAGTTTATATGAACAGGTCACATAGGATATGTGTGTATATATATAAAATAAATATGTATCTTTTCATCTTTAACCTTTATTAATTTTATTGATTTTGAGCTTTGTTCTAAGTCATCAATGCTCTGACTGTACATAGTAGATTCAGAAGTGAATCTGACATTAGTAAATCATTTCCTATTATGAAACTGACTATATCATATTTGTTTTTATGAGATTTGACTACTTTATTTTGACTAATTCTCTAGATTCCTCATATATTTATAGTCAATAGCTTTCCTTATCAGTTCTGATTCTTTCCATCAAGAAAGTGTTATGAATTTTTCAACTCTGTTCACAATTGCTGCTGCCCTCATTCTCCAGCATGAGGGCCACAGCTAGAAAGAGAAGTGGTGTATATATAAGAACTTTTTGGGAATGTGGCTTGTACTTCACAAACTATTCTTAAATCCAAGGGTGATAACGGGTCCAAGAAACAGGTCACTGCAAAAGTTGCTCACAAGAGCATGCTCTCTATTGAGGACATGGATAAATCTCCTTACTATAGGCAGGGTACTTGAGGTCATGTGTTGTCAAAGTCCATTGAATTTCTAATTTAAAAACTTCCTTTCTAGCATCTGTTAGGTGATACTGCTCAGAACTTTAAACCAGATCAAGCAGTTCTTAGTGCAGGGACCTGAGCACAAGCCCCTAACTCAGAATCAAAGACTAAGAGATATGAGTAAAATGAAGAAAAATACAGAACACAGCAAAGAAACATTTTGGACTGAAAAGAATGCCAGAGAGCAAATCCAGAAGTACAGTCTCAGAGAAAAAAAACATTCTGGGCAATAGAACTATAAGAATACTTGGGAGAAATTAAACAAGATTAAACAAAATGGAAACCAGGAAGAAAAAATGGCAAGGAGAATGAATACCTTAGAACAGACAGTATTAAACTTTAGCTAAGAATTTAACTCTTTGAAAATTAGAATGGATCAAGTGGAAAACAATGATTCAATAATACAAGAAATATTAAAATAATAAAATTATTAATAAATTGTAAATGGACAGCACCAAGATGGTGGATATGGGGCAACCATCCAGGCAAAATCTCCCAACATTCCCCTTCAAACAACTTTAAAATTATGCCTTAAGTCAATATTGGAGCTAAGAACCAACAAAAAGTCAGAGTGATAATTTTTCCAGTTTAAGAAAACTTAAAAGAATTAGGCACAAGAAGTCTATAATACCGGGGAAGAGGTCTGGTGGAGATCTGTTGGGAGCCCCCACACACAGGGGTAATGGCAAAGGTGTCTGGGGTGGTGGCAGCAGCAGCCATGACAAAAGCTTTAGGAGCTCTCAGCTTAGAGATGGTAAGGAGGTGTTGGACATCTGGTCAGAAAGGGATTACACTGAGTACAACTGACACTGATTGGTATCTCTATTGCCAATTAGAGAGGAGTACTGGTGGTCAATCACAATGGAGCAGGGGACCTAGTCACAGTACCAAAGCTGGGGTATTAGTTCTTCTGGTTGCAGGGGACCAGGGATCTTTCCTGGGTTCCCAGGACACAGACCTACAGAGCAGAGACCACACCGCTTACCCAATCATACCACTTTGGAAGCACGAAGAACTGACAAACTACCTGAATCAGCTCTGAAAAGAGTAGCACAACAAAGCTTGAATAGCCTCTCCAACGCCAGGTGAGCAGAGCACCACTCTTACATAAAGTAAAGTCAAGAAATAGACTGTTTTGAAAGAAAGAGCAAACAACAAAAGAATTAATTTGACCATTAAAAAAAGCTGCTATTGTGATGGGGAAGATAAAAACTTAGAAAAACAGAACCAAAAAATACCAAAGAAAATACAACTTAAAAAACCTTTAAAAAGATACAAAAATTCACTGAAGAAAGGAACTTCTTGAAAAGCAAAATAGACCAAATGAGAAGAGGTGCAAAATCTTACTGAACAAAAGAATTTCTTAAAAATTAGAATTGGTGAAGTGGAGGTTAACAACTCCAAAAGATAAAGAAACAACAATAGCAACAAAAACAATATCATAGTCAAAAAATAAAAAAAAAGAAAATGTGAAATCTCATTGGAAAAACAAAAACAGATAATGATCAAGGAAAGATAACTTAAAAATTATTGGACTACCTTAAAGATATGATCAAAGGAGTCTACCTATCATATTTTAAGAAATAATCTAGATTAGAGAAATACAAATTAAAACAACTGAGGTACCACCTCACATCTATCAAATGAGCTATGACAGTAAGAGAAAGTGATAAATGTTGGAGGGAATGTTGGAGGCAAAATTGAGATACTATTGCATTGTTGGTGGAGCTGTGAACTGATCCAATTATTCTTGATGGTTATTTGGAACTATGCCCAATAAGTTATAAAGCTGTGAATACCCTTTGATCCAGTAATACCATTCTTTGGTCTGTATCCCCAAAAAAGATCATAAAAAAGGGGAATGGACCTACTTGTTCAAAAATATTTATAGCAGCTCTTTTTGTAGTGGCAAAGAATTAGAAATTGAGGGACTCTCCATCAATTGGGGAATGGCTAAAGAAATTGTGACATATGTTGTTGATGGAATATTATTGTGCTATAAGAAATTATGAGCAAGATGATTTCAGAAAAAGCTGGAAAGAGCTATATAAACCAATATAGAACAAAATAAGCAGAACTGGGAGAACACTGTACACAGTGACAACAATATTGAATGATGATAAACTAAAGAAATTTAGTTACTCTCAGCAATGCAATGATTTGGGACAATTCTGAGGGATTTATAATGGGGAATGCATTCTACCTCCAGAGAAAACTGTTAGGAGCTGGATGGATGTGGATCAAAGGATACTATCTTTCACATCAGTTTATTTATGGTTTATATGAGTGTGCTCTTACAGCAATGACCAAAATGGAAGTGTATTTTGCTATCATGATAATACATATATGGTCCAGAGCAAACTGCTTACCATTACAGAGGAAAGGAGATGGTTTGGATCTTATAATTTTGGAAAACATACATTGAAAATTATTATTTAATGTAATTGGGTAAATAAAATCTTTGAATTAAAAAAAGAAGAAGAAATAATCTAGGAAGGGCAACTATCACAATGGATAGGAAGCCAAGCATAAAGTTGGAAGGACATGGGTTCGACTCTGGTCCCGGGCACTTCTTAGTTCTGTGACCCTAGGCAAGTCATTTAAGTTCAATTCAGTCTTCTGTCTTAGAATTGATAATATTGATTCTAAGATGGAAGGTAAAGGTTAAAAAAAATAAAAATTGAAAGTATCCATAATCATCTCCTGAAAAAGATACCAAAATAAAAACTTTTAGGAACTTTATAGTCAAGATTCTAGAGCTCATGGGTTAAAGAGAAAATACTTCAAACAGCCAGAAAGAACAATTCAAATATTGTGGAGTGACAATGCTAACTGTAAAGTATTTTCTCTTTAAGATTTAGCTGCTGTCACATTAAAGGGTTGGTGAGCTTAGAATATGATTATTCTGGAAGACAAAGGAATTAGAATTACAACCAAGAATAAATTGTTGAGCAAAACTGAGTGTAATCCTTTGTGGGTATAGTGGAATGGATATTTAATTTAATAGAGGTAGCGATCTCAGACAAAGCAAAAACAAGACATAATTAAAAGGGATAATTGAGGAAATTACATTTTGCTAAAAAGTAGCATAGACAATGAAGTAATATTAAAAAATGTTAAAGATAAATTTCTGTGATTCTTTCTTTACCGTATTTCTTAAATATAAGTATAGAACTAAATAAATTTTATAAAAACAAGAGCCATTCCCCACTGGATAAATGTCAAAGGATATAAATGTAGTTTTCAGAAGAAGAAATAAAAGCTATCTACAGTATTAAAAAATGTTCTAAATCACTACTGGTTAGAAAAAAGCAAACTAAAGCAAACTCTGAGGTACTTACCTCATATCTATCAGAAATGACAAATGCTGATAAAGTTGGGGAGATGAAGAAAAACAGGCAAATTATGAATAGCAGGTGAAATAGGGTACTGGTTCAACCATTCTGAAGAACAGTTTGGAAATCTGCCCAAAGAGTTAACAAACTCTGCATACCCTTTAACCCAGCATTACTAGTCTGTACCCCAAAAATATCAAAGAAATTTAAGAATCAACTGGGGAATGGCTGAGTGTGCTATGATGAGGAGAGTGACTTCAGAATAGCATGACAAGGCCTATCTGAACTGATGAAAAGTTAAATAAAAGGAATCCGGGGAGAGGGGCAGCTGGGTGGCTCAGTGGATTGAGAGCCAGGACTGGAGACGGGTTCAAATCTGGCCTCAGATACTTCCCAGCTGCATGATCCTGGTCAAGTCACTTAACCCCCATTGCCTAGCCCTTACCATTCTTCTGCCTTGGAGCCAATATACATTATTGACTTCAAGACGGAAAAAATGGAATCCAAGGGATCATTATGCATAGAAATAGTCATGTTATAATGATGATCAATAGTGGAAGATTGGGCTATTTTGTTCAATACAATAACTAAATTCATGATGAAAAAATGTTATCTACCTCCAGAGAGAAAAATGATGAATCCTGGGTCTAAAAAGAAGTATAATTTTTCTCTTACTTTTTCTTGCTTTTAAAAAAATGGCCGGGGGCAGCTGGATGGCTCAGTGGATTGAGAGCCAGGCCCAGAGATGGGAGGTCCTGGGTTCAAATCTGGCCTCAGACACTTCCCAGCTATGTGACCCTGGGCAAGTCACTTAACCCCCATTGCCTGGCCCTTACCACTCTTCTGCCTTAGAGCCAATACCCAGTATTGAGTCTAAGATGGAAGGTAAGGGTTTAAAAAAATGGCTAATATGGAAATAAATTTTACATATTTCACATGTATATTTGATATACTATTTGCATTCTCAGTGGGTGGGGTAAATGTGGGAAGGAAGGCGAGAATTTAGAACCCAAACTTAAAAAAGAAAATGCTAAAAATAAATAAGTAATATGTTTTTAAAAGATTATCATCAGTTCTGCTTCTGTAATTTGAGACTTTCTCATCCACCTCCTATTCAGAATACCAACTGATCTCCTAATGAGACTCTGCTAGAAGCACTGTTTTAGGTTCCTTTGCCATCTCCATAAATGGGCCAAATCCTAGAAATCAGGAGTAGGATGAGAAGCAAAATGGACAACTAAGAAGATGGCAACACTCACCAAAAAGGCAATCAAGAATTAAGCTTATGATTCTCAGGAAACAAATGTGTATTGGTTATTATAATAAACTGTAAACCTACTTGCAACTTAGGCTTTAATAATGTGTAGTGGGAGGGGATGGAGAGAGGGAAAAAAGTATTTATTAAGTGTCCACATGTGCCAGGCACTGTGCTAAGTGCTTTACAAATATTATCTCATTTGATCCTCACAACAACCCTGGGAGGTAGGTTCTATCATTATCCCATTTTACTGCTGGGTAACTGAAGCAGACAGAATTAACCTCCACAGGGACACACAGTATTTGAATTCAGGTCTTCCTGACTTCAGGCCCAACACCATGAATTCATCTGGACTGGGAAAGCAAAGCTGAGTTCCCTTGACCACTTCTTGTGATACACGTGGCTCAGAACAGAAGGATGTGCACTTAAAGATGAAGAAACAATCTCTTTGTTGGTCCCTTGTTGCTAGTGATGGAAGTAAGGGATATCTATATTAAAAGGGATTGACCAATGAGCTAAGAAGAATGGCCCATTCAATAAACCATAAACTCACTGGAGAAACAGGCGGTGACACAAAGGGCGAAGAGGAGTAGAAGAGGGAGAATAGAGCCTGGAAGAGAATAGTTACAAGCAACACAAACTTTGGAAAGTGGATCTTGGGGAAACAAGGGGAATTCAGGGGAAGGATTAAAAAGAGAAAGAAAGTAAGAATCACAACTTCAGTTACAAATGACTTGGGGTAAATGGGCCAGATTTATCTATAGAGGGCAGCAGATAAATTGGAAAGCAGAATCCAAAAATGTTTTCTAAAAAGCACACTTGAAACACAAAAATTAAAATAGGAGCTATAGCAAATTTTATTCTAAATGAGGCAAATTTTAAAAATCAGATATAGCAATAGTGTTCTCAGACAAACCACAGTAAAAATAAACATGATCAAAAGAAATAAGTAAAGAAAATTCAATAAATGTCAAGTCACCACAGAAAACAAACATAAATACTTAATATATAAGAATAGTACCAATATAAGAGAAAGTTAATCAAATTACAGAGAGAAAAGAACAGAAAATAGTTAAAGAATTTAATGTGACTTTTTTTCTTAAACCCATACCTTCCATCTTGGAATCAATACTGTGTATTGGCTCCAAGGCAGAAGAGTGGTAAGGATCAGGCAAAGGGGGTTAAATGACTTGCCTAGGGTCATACAACTAGAAAGTGTCTGAGGCCAGATTTGAACCTGTCTCCAGGTCTGGCTCTCAATCCACTGAGCTATCCAGCTGACCCCTTAATGTGACTTTTAAGAAATAGACAAATCTCAAAAATTTTTTAAGAAGTTATGGATTTGAATAAAATTTTTTAAGTTACATATGGGGATACATATATATATATATATATATATATATATATATATATGTATACATACCCACACAATGTGTATGTGTGGGTGTATATCTATATAAAATTCTCAGTAGTATATAATAACTTTACAAAAACTGACCATATACCTCAAAAAAACCTCAAACAAATAAAATATTAAATATTTATTTTCCTGACCACTTTGCAATAACAATTATACTCAAAGGACCTTTGAAAGATGGATTCAAACTTAAAAGTAAATAAACCTAAAAAAAACTTGTTAAGTCATAGAAGAGGTGGCAGTTGAGTGGCTCAGTGGATTGAGGATCAGGCCCAGAGATGGGAGGGGCTGAGTTCAAAACTGACCTCAGACACTTTGACCCTGGGTAAGTCACTTAACCCCCATCACTTAGCCCTTACCCCTCTTCTTACCAATATACATATTGGTTCTAAGGCAGAAGGTAAGAGTTTTTAAAAAATTATAGAAGAGATCAAACAAAAAATAATTACATTAAAGAAAATAACAAGGAGAAAATAAACCAAAAATTTTAAGACTTAGCCAAAGAAATCTTTAAGAGAAAAAAAATGCAACCCTAAAACATTTTCTTCCAAAAAAGAAAGAACATATAAATGTAATAATGGGCATTCAAGTATTAAAAATCAGAAAAGCCACAAATAAAAAATTCTCAAACATAAAAATAGGAATTCTGAAAATCAAAGAGAAAAATAGAATACACAAAACCCACTGAAATGAGGAATAAATGTAGTAGTTAAAAATATGTAAATGGGGGGGGGGCAGCTGGGTGGTTCAGTGGATTGAGAGCCAGGTCTAGAGCAGGGAGGTCCTAGGTTCAAATCTGGCCTCAGACACTTCCTAGCTGTGAGACCCTGGGCAAGTCACTTAACCCCCAATTGCCTGGCCCTTACTACTCTTCTGCCTTGGAACCAATACACAGTATTGGTTCCAAGACAGAAGGTAAAGGTTTAAATAAAAATTGAATAAAATTTTAAATGTAAATTGTTTCATTTGAACAAAAAAGAAAAACCAATTTGTAATTATCAAAAATGAAAAAGGGAATTTGTAATAAATTAAAATTATGATATCATATTGTCCCAGGATTCCAAAGGACCAATGGTAAACTATAGTACCCATCTCCTGATACATAAGGCACAATGGACTTATAATAAAAAATGAAGCATATGTATTTTGGACATAGCCAATATGAAAATGTGTTTTGCTCCAGTAACATGTTTGTTACAAGGTTTTTCTTTTTTGTTTTTCAAAGGATTTTTTTAAATGTGTAAAAGCTGTTTTAGAATGTGTACAATGAACCCTCCAAAAACTAAATCAGAAGACAATAACATTTTAAAGATTAAATCAATAATATGTTTTAAACACAATACCACATTCAATATCAATACATGGAGAAACAGAACATATCAAAGTTAAAACTTTCTTGACTAAACACAAAATTGAAAACATCTCTTAATACTACTCGCCCCAGTGGAATTCTGGGTTATGCAAGGAAGCTTTTTTTCCAGCATCAGTTTAATCCCTTGATGCTATCAGGAAAAGGATAAAATTATACTACTAATAATCTCTATACTGAGGATTCATTCGGATTCTTCCAAAATCTTTCTCAGGCTTTTCTCATTTCATACAAATACTTCTGAAACAGGTAATCATTTTTTATGAAAGCAAAGAGACAACTTAGATTCAGAGATAATTTGTCTATGTCTTTTATAAATTCACTTTACTGTACTATCATTATGCTTCCAAAAATGCATTAGGCAAGCAGCAAACAATGCATTAAAATATTCTAAAAGATGTTGTACTTTTCATAGTCTCTGGTAGTGGGAGATGAATAAAATAACATTATCAGACTTTAGACCATGAAAACATTGTTCTATCCACACAGCCCCTTATAGACATGTTTAATGCATCATTCTGGGATAAGCCCAAAGTAGAACAAACAGCTGGGAAAAAATAAAATATAAGGAAATCTTTTTTCCAAGGAGCATTTTTAAATGGTCACAGCCTCAATGCTAGAAAGTCATCTAGTCAAACTCCCATATTTTACAGAAGAAAGAGGAGCTTCAAAGAAGTTAGGTGACTTATCCTAGAGCTAAGGAAAAAAATTTTTTTTACGGAATTAATCACCATTTTCACTATAGTATAGTAGTAGTCTCTCGGTGACCGAGAATGACAATTGTCTTTGTGCGTTATCATCTTGATGTACCCTCATGTGGCTTTGAAGTCCAAAGACTGAGGCGCAGAGTTTGTGGCACATGGGGCATGGGACGCCAGTTGTTACGGGAGGTGCGGTTGTGGCCTGGTGTCGGTGTTCACGCACAGCGGCAAGACGTCGACGTCGCTCATCTTCAAAGGTGGTGGCGGCATGGTGAATGTGGGTTTGCCAGCTGCTTCTGTCAGAGGCAGCGAGTTCTAGTTGTTTTGGTGTCATGCCAGCCCACTTCAAGTTGGACTTTAGCTGATCCTTGAATCTTCTCTTTGGTCGGCCTTGTTTCCTGAGTCCAGCTGACAGTTCACCGTAGAATACCTGTCTTGGTATTCGCTGTGGGTCCATGTGGATGACGTGTCCAGACCATCGTAGCTGGGCTTTGAGGACCAGGACTTCGATGCTGGTGGAGTTGGCTCTGTCGAGGACTTCCTGGTTGGTGATTCGGTCCTGCCATCGGATCCTCATGATTGACCGGAGGGAGCGTTGGTGGAATTGCTCCAGCTGTTTCATGTGCTTCCGGTACAGTGTCCATGTCTCGCAACCGTACAGGAGCGAGCTGAGGACCACTGCATTGTACACTTTGAGCTTCATCGCAGTGCTTACACCTCTGTGTTGGAGGACTTTGGAACGCAGCTGCCCGAGTGCCTAGCTGGCCTTTTGGATCCTGGCATTAATCTCGTGGTCTAGGGACCCGTTGTTGGCAATGGTGCTGCCCAGGTACTTGAAAGTGTTGACATTAGAAAGCTGTGTGCCATCGATTGTAATGCATGGCTGGTTAGTTGCCTCCCTGGTGCAGGTTGGAACAGCACCTCTGTTTTGCTGAGGCTGATAGTGAGACCAAACAGTTTTGTTGCGGTAGAGAACCTGTCCACAATGGTTTGAAGATGATTTTCTTGGTGGGCCATGAGAGCACAGTCATCTGCGAAGAGAGCTTCTAGGATGAGTCTCTCTGTTGTCTTTGTTTTTGCAGGCAGGCGGCAAAGGTCGAATAGTGAGCCATCTAGCCGGTATTTGATGTAGATGCCCAGGTCTAGATCCATCACAGCATATTGTAATCTTTGGGTGAAGAATAGATTTAATAGTACCAGAGCGAGGACACAGCCTTGTTTCATGCCCTTGGAGATGTTGAAGCGATCGAAAGTCTCTCCACCAGATAGGACTTCCCCTGTCATGTCGACATGAAAGAGCTGGATCAGTTTGATGAATTTTGCTGGGCAACCGAGCTTGCTGAGGATCACCCACAATGCGTCCCTGTTCACTGTGTCGAACGCCTTCATCAGGTCTATGAAGACTATGTAGACACTCAGGTTCTGCTCAAGGCATTTTTCCTGCATTTGCCTCACCGTGAAGACCATGTCAATGGTGCTGCGATCTGGTTGGAAGCCACATTGTGATTCAGGCAGGTTCTGCTCTGAAACAGATGACAGGAGTCTGTTGAGTATAACATGGGCGAGGATCTTTCCAGCAGTGGAGAGTAATGAGATGCCTCTGTAGTTGTCACAGGCTGCTCGTGCACCTTTGTTCTTGTATAGGGCTACAATGGAGGCATCTCTGAGTTCTGGGGGCATGTCTTCCTCTTCCCATATGCTGATCAGCACTATGTGGAATGCCTGGAGCTCCTTTCCATTTAAGGCCTTGTACACCTCGGTTGGGATCCCGTCTTTACTGGGTGCCTTGCCTGCACTCATTTGTTGAATGGCTTTTTGGACTTCCTCTATAGAAGGAGGGATGTCAAGTTGTTCAATGGTGCGGTTTTGGGGGATCTGGTCAAGGGCGCTTTGGTCGACTGACGAGGGTCAGTTGAGAAGCTAGCTGACTGAAGTGTTCTTTCCACCCGTTGCTGATGCCTTTTTTATCTTTTATGAGAGTGTCACTGTCAGAGGATAGCAAGGGAGTGGTGGTGGGTTTTAATGGCCCATAGACAGTCTTGAGGGCACTGAAAAATTGTTTGTAGTTTTTCATATCAGCAAACCGCTGGATTTCTTCTGCCTTTTTTTCCCCACCATCGGTCTTGCATCTTCCTGATCTCACGCTGCGCCGTGGCTTGGAGAGACTTGAATCTGTACTTTTTAGGAGCAGAGTTTGGGTTATTTTGCCACTCCATAAAGGCTTTGTTCTTTTTGCTCAATAGGTCTTCAATAGCAGTGTTGTTCTCGTCAAACCAGTCCTGGTAGTTGCATTGTTTGGGGCCTAGGACTGCCTTTGATGTTTCCTTCACTGTGTCTCTGAACTGGTTCCATTTCTCAGTTGAGCTTCCAGTGAGTGGTCCCTTGGCAGACAGCTTGTTGTCCAGGCAGGACTGGAATGTTTGCAAATAAGATGGATATCTTAGGTGACTCACATTGTAAAATGCACAAACTGTCTGGGCGTGTTTTGGATGGCGAGGCACAATGCGCATTTGAGGAGTCACTCTAACCAATCGGTGGTCTGTCCAGCCTTTAGCTCCTCTCATGGCTCTTGTGATTTGTACATCCTGGATGTCTCGCTGGCATACAATGATGTAGTCAATGAGATGCCACTGTTTTGATCGTGGGTGCATCCATGTTGTTTTATATTCGTTCGCCATTCTGAACACAGTGTTCGTGATGGTGAGTTCGAACTCTGAGCATTTGCTGAGTAGCAGTAGGCTGTTGTTGTTCATTTTGCCCACGCCATGTTTGCCAAGCACTCCTTTCCATCTTTCATGGTCCTGGCCAACACAGGCGTTAAAATCTCCCAGTAGTATCAGCTTGTCATTTGTGGGCACTGAGTGCAGGACGGCACTCAGGTCAGAGTAGAACTGCTCGATGGTCTCCTCTGTGCTGGTCAGTGTTGGGGCATATGTGCTGATAATTGTGGCATACCGGTCTTTGCTGAGAGGTAAACGGATCTTCATGAGCCTCTCGCTGATTCCCACAGACAAATCTGGCAGCTGTTTGAGCAAACTGGTCTTGATAGCCAGGCCAACACCATGGATTCTGTCTTCATTTGTGGCTCTACCTTTCCAGAAGAAGGTGTATCCAGTGGTGGGTTCGCTGAGTGATCCCTCTTCTGGTAAGAGTGTTTTGCTTAATGCTGTGATGTTGATGTTATATCACGCCAGTTCTTTACCGATTAGAGCTGTTCTTCTCTCAGGTCTTGGGGTATTCTCTCTATCAAGTAATGTTCTGATGTTCCATGCTCCTAGTAGGAGTTTCCTTGTATTTTGTTTCCTTTGATTTCGACCGCTTAAAGGGATGACCCACCAGCCTCGGTGTGCTGACCAGGTGTTTGTAGGGCAGGCAATGTTTGGGACACCTTTTCTAGACCCCTCCCTTGATTAGGGTGAGCAGTGCTGTCCTAGAGAGGGCTGCTCAGTCACCCAGGATGCTGCCAAACGTCCCTGCTGCCCTACAGGGCTGAGCGACCACTGGTCTGTGGGCCGCCTACGTGCAGGATCATGACTACAACTGCCAGTAGTCACCTCCACCTGTTGCGTCGCCACTCCCCCATCGCCACAGGTCTTGAAGAGGGTGGACGGGGTTAGGATAGATGAGTGTGCACAAAGATACTTGTGCGTGAAGGAGATTTAAGTGGAAAAGTCAGTGCACAGAGACAGTCCCACTCTCTCAGCATTGGAAGCCTGGGTCCAGTGGTACAAAAAGTCTTTACACCTGGAGACTTCCTCAGCTGCATTGGATGGCCATGTTGTCTTTTGTGCTCCAACATGCCCTAAGCACTCCACAGTGCTTTGCTGTGTCGCCCTCTCAGCCATTGAACCTTCTTATTGGTTTCTTCCACCTGTTCCGCCGAAGCAGTCTTCACATGCTGGGTGAGCAAAGCCCTGGTTCACCAGGGGTCAACAACCTGATGGCTACCCTCACAAGGTTTAGCCGGCCTGTTGAAGCCATTGCCCGGGGTGTGGCCGCTGCCGCCTGCTAGCAGCTACTGGGAGCCACAAATGACAGCTGGGTGTCAGGTGAGGGTCAGAGGCTGGAGAGCTGCCCTAAGAGGGCACGATGAGTCCTCCATACCAGAGATACTATCCTATCCCTCCCTGAACATCCCATACACCATTTTTACTAAGTCCAGGCAATTACAGTTTGGTTCCAGTAACTGTAATTAGTTGGTTTTTTTTTTTATTTAAACCCATACCTTCCATCTCAGAATCAATACTGTGTATTGGTTCTAAGGCAAAAGAGTGGTAAGGGCTAGGCAATGGGGTCTGTGAGGGTCACAGAGTTAGGAAGTGTCTGAGGCCACATCTGAATCCAGGCCCTCCCAACTCTGGGTCTGGCTCTCAATCCATGGAGCCACCTAGCTGCCCTCGTAATTAGGTTGTTGTTTTTTTTAAATTCTTCCTAGTTCTTCCCAATGTCACACCACACCATAAAATCAGTCTATAAATATTTATTAAGCACCTACTATGTGCAGGGCATTGTATTTTCAACATTGGAAATTCAAAGAAAGGCAAAAAATAGACCCTGTCCTCAAGAAGCACTGTTTGTTTAATGGAGAAGAAAATATGCAAACAACTATACACAAATGCTAGATAGACAGATTAGATGACAAATTAGAAATAATCAGCGGAGGGAATAAGTTTTATAAAGTGTCTAGTAGATGCCAGGCATCAATACTAAGTGCTTTTTACAAATACCATAACATTTCATCCTAGAATTACAATAGATTTTATTTTAGGCAGTAGAATTAAGGGGATCAGGTAAGGATTCCTATATGTATGAATTTAGCTGGGACTTGTAAGAAACCAAGAGGCAGAGATGAAAGAGAGAATTCCAGGCATGAGGAACAGTCAGTAAAAATACTCAGAGTAAAGAGTCTTGCCGCTGCACGTGAACGCCGACACCAGGCCACAACCGCACCTCCTGTAACAACTGGCGTCCCATGCCCCATGTGCCACAAACTGTGCGCCTCAGCCTTTGGACTTCAAAGCCACATGAGGGTACCTCAATAGATGATAATGCACAAAGACAATTGTCATTCTAGGTCATCCAAAGAGACTACCACTAAAGAGATAGAATGTCTTGTTCAAAGAGGCCAGAGTCACTGGATCAAAGAATTCCAAGGGAAAGAGGAAGTTATGAAAGGCTTTGAATGTTCAACAGAGCATTTTATATTTGATCCTGAAAATGAAAAGGTGTCACTGATATCTATGTAATTAGGGTCAGGGAAGAAGAAGAAGAAGACATGGTTAACTTGAACTTTAGCAACATTTTTTAGGCAGCAGAGTGGAGAAATGGATTCCAAATGATAGATTTCTTGTGGCAGAAAGATCAACCAACAAGTTACTGCATTAGTCCAGGTGTGAGGTGATACAGGTCTGCATTGCAACCAGTGGTAGTATCAGAGAGATGACAGTATTTGGCACAGTTTTATTAAAAAGTTCTGATCTTATTCATGTATGGATATTTTTCCAACATTAAAAAAAAAAAAACCTGCAATAATCTTGTCAGCCAGTAGACTTCTTTAATTGCCCTAAACTCAAGAATGTTTTAAGAAAACCAAGAAAAGACTCTGATGCAAGAACATTGAGAAAAACAGAATCACTACATGGAAAAATTCACCATTCCAAAATAAACTCTCTCAGAGTGGGAGGAAGTAGATGGTAACTCTAACCTTCCACCATCTAAGCTACCGTTTAATTCTCCATGTTATCATGAGATGTTGTGGGTTGACACTCTGAAATGTATACCTCTATATATGTAGTCTACTACAAAGAAAAAAATAATGCCCATCATTATTGACTTTATTTCTTCCATGTGAAAGTAGAGAAGGGAAGAATGCAGTGATCAGCAAATTAAAGAACAGCAAGAAGAAAAGGGGAAACAAACCAAGAGAGAGCCCAAAAAAACACTACAGTGTACTGAATTTTCCTCTTACACCCCACCCTTCTCACCAAATTATAAACTCTTTGAGGTATTCTTTCTTGTAGTACAGTGCAATTGAATTCTTGTTCATCTCTTCTGGAATAGGCAGGAGAAAACCAGGAGTTCTGGGAGGCTGAGCAAGACAATCTCCCCAACTATCTGTATCATTCACATTTTACCAAAACTCTGATGAGGCAGATGATTGAGAAGAAGGTGAACAGAGCCTATTTGCTTGGACTAATGATTTAGAGAATAGTCCACATATTTACAAATAAGAAAACAGAGGCCCAGAGACAGCAACTTGCTCCACTTGACTTGCCAAGGGTCTGGAATGGAACTTCGTCCTCATGTCTTCAATGCTTTTTCCACTATAACACCCTCAAAATCTCCTCTCTTATTAGCATCCTTATTTCTATCAAGGGCACCACCATTTAATCAGTCATGAAGACCTTCGCCTCTTTCTTCAGTCTCACCCCACATTATGCAACAGTTGCTTATTATACCGCTAATCCACTAGCCCAAAGTCTATATCTTGTTTGGCCTATTTCAACAAGTCTCTTGCCTCCATTATCATCTCCCACATAGCTATAAAATTTTGGAATCACAGAATCATAAGTCTGACCAATATTTCTTGGCATACAATAGTGCTGTAATGTTTCAAAGCTGAATTTCAGTCTATCAGTTTCTTCTTGCTCAACCTCCTTATTAAAAGCATGCTAATTAAACTGATCTTTTAGCAGCTGATTACTCCTCCATGATTCTGTGAAGTCACACTTCAGTAAGCACCAATTCAGTGCTAGTTGAGTATATTTTGAAACAATAACAATATAATAGCTACCATTTATATAGTGTTTTAAGGATTATAAGTCCTTTAAATGTTATTTCATTTGATTATCACAACAGGCAAGTGTTATTATTATCCTCATTTTAGCTGAGGAAACTGAGAACGAGAGGTTAACAGCAGAGACAGCTAAGTGGCTCTGTGGATGGAGAGCGAGTCCTGGAGACAGGAAGTGCTGGGTTCAAATCTAGCCTCAGACATTTCCTAGTTATGTAATTCTGGGCAAGTCACTTGATCCCATTTACTTCTTACTCTTCTGCCTTGGAATGGATATTTAGTATCCATTCTAAGACAGAAGGTAAGGGTGGTGGTGTTTTTAATTTTTAAAAGACAGATTAAGTGACTTGACCAGAGTCACAGAGTTTATGTCTGAAGAAGGATTCAAATTCAGTCTACTTGACTTGAAATTCAGCAGTCTACCCTCTATACCACCTAGAGAGTTTTTTATTATTGAATATTAAGTATTGGTAACAGGTGATATAATTGAAAGTGTTTAACAAAACAAAGCAGGGTGGTATAACAGGGTCCAAAATTATTCAACTTATTTTTCTGCAACCATACCCAAGGAACTTGGAAACTCAATAAATTACATACCTTTACCCTTGATTAGCTAGCAAAGCTGGTAAAGGTAGGATATGTTTGATAAAGTTCAAAATATAAATAGGGGAATACTTCCCTATTTGATAAGAATGGCTAGGAAAACAGGAAAGCGATTTGGCAGAAATTAGTGAACTAACACTTTACACCCTCATTGGCAAACTGGTGGCACGTTTGCACAGCTGGCACTTTTGTTCCCCTTCTTTCTAATGTTTGAGGACATTTTTGCATGCCCCACCCCTGTCTAGCCTGCTATAAGATTAAAATTAATATCCAATAACTCCAAGTACTATATTTTAAAGATTTATTAATAATCACTTGAAGTAGTGGAAATAAAAAAATAAAAGTAAAGCTGCATAAAGAGAAGTTTTTCCCAACCTCAATAGCGGGAGAAGAAAGTGCAAGGGTGGAGTTACAGAAACTTCTTATCTCCAAACCTTAATGACATAACATGAAGTCAAAAGTAGGATTCTGGTAAATGGAGTCCTGGGGTACAAAATTCTAATTACACAATCCCCTCTATGATTCCAATGGAAAACAAGCATGTAGAAATCTCCTGTGCCTAGTTTCCCCATGGAATCACTTCACATAACCAACTTATAACTATAGATTTTTAACTAGAGCTACATACAATATTACACTCTCTAAGGGGAGATTATAATAATATGGGGATAAGAGAGAAATAAAAGAGAAAAAGAATGAAACCATTGTTAAGTGCATGGACAAAAAAACAATTAGGGGGCAGTCCCCTAATTTGGCATAAGGATGTACATTCAAAACAAATGCATTCAACCCCCCACAGTTCAAATTTCACTACATCCCAAAGTTCATTCTGGATCTTTTTGTGCAGTGTGTGGTTTCTGCAGGCATCTTCATGGCACCTTCTCCAAACAGTTCACTTTCTGGATTCTGGGAGATAGCAAGTTTCTTATCCTAAAATTACTCTAAAAAAATTTTTTAATTTTGCATTATAGGATAATAATATAGTCCCCCCCTTGCCCCCCAGGAGTGTGTTGTCAAACACACAGATCACTCGGAGATACATGGGTGAGTTATGAGGTAAGTGAATCAATTGTCAATAGAAATAAAAAACATTTTTAAAAATCCAAAGAAAAAAGAAAAAAATAACTTCTGGATAAAATATCAAAGTCTTATGTGTAAAAACTCTAAGGAAAAATAAATCTATAACAGGTCCTTGAATCAGGGCCAATTAAAGTGATTTATGTCTCACAAGCCTATAGTAGCAATTATATACTTACTCAATCAGCAGCCAGGACTACAGAAAATTGCCACACTGTGAAAGAAAGAAAAGAGACTAGATTTCGAAGCGGGCGAGAAATAGCATTATCTGGTCTGATTTTACTTTTGCTCTTAGGGATATGGGAGACAGAATGGCCGCTAGACAGAGGTACTTGGTAGAAGTGTTGATCTGTCACAAGGGAATCCTGCATCTGATCTTGTAAAGAGCCACTTCCTCAAACCCCCAACAAAGTTCAAGTCCCCTGTCTTGGCACAGAATCTCATCAATCCCACCGGGATTGGTTGGTATCCTTGACCTTTTGCTCACTGGCACTGTGCAGGTTAACTTTGTGCTCCTTATTAGCACTGTGATCCCTTCTCCTGGAATCAGACACAATTATTGAGTCAAGTTCCATAATACTTAACAGTCAATGGTAGTTTTCCATAATCTAAAGATTTTGGGTAGGTGTTGACATTAGGGCTAATGGACATTTTAAATACTGGAAAATCAAAAAGCCATTAATAATGGTAACATGTGCTTGAAGTACAAAAAATGAGAGAAAAAAGAAAACTGAAATGCTGTAATGTACATAACAAGGAAAAATAATATTTTTTAAATAATCAAATATATATATATACATATATATATATATAGTTCACAATCAATGACACACTGTGTCAGCCAAAGAGAGGCAGAGTACAAAGGTTTCTCACCCAAAAATGAGATCCATTTCCTTTTTAACTTGGCCATGATTCACAGTGAGTGCAAATGATTTTCACTAAATAACAGCTTTATAAAACAATAGTATAACGAGTAATGCACATTCAAAGAAGTACAAAAATTCCCAAATCACAAGAGCCATATGATTCAAATGAGTTGCTGTAAGACATTTAAAAAAAAACCTTTGAAGCTCATAGATACTTGCCACAAGTTCTCCAGATCTAGCTAATCTTTCAATCTTGGTAGGGATATTTTTTAACAAAGTCTAATACTTCTATCATTCCAAAATTTGGTAGGAGAGCCCAGAAAGCCTCTGTTCTGCTGATGAAAACCTTTTGGGTTTAAAATGTCACAAAGAATCTAGGTCATTCTGTCCCAGATCTCAAACAATACTATAAAGCAGTGGTCATCTAAACAATTTGGTACTGGCTAAGAGACAGAAAGGAGGATCAGTAGAATAGACTCGGGGTAAATGACCTCAGCAAGACAGTCTATGACAAACCCAAAGACCCCAGCTTTTGGGACAAAAATCCAATATTTAATAAAAACTGCTGGGAAAACTGGAAGACAGTGTGGGAGAGAATAGGTTTGGATCAACACCTCATACCCTACACCAAGATAAACTCAGAATGGGTGAATGACTTGAACATAAAGAAGGAAACTATAAGTAAATTAGGTGAACACAGAATAGTATACTTGTCAGATCTTTGGGAAAGGAAAGACTTTAAAACCAAGCAAGACTTAGAAAGAGTCACAAAACGTAAAATAAATACTTTTGACTACATCAAATTAAAAAGGTTTTGTACAAACAAAACCAATGTAACTAAAATCAGAAGGGAAGCAACAAATTGGGAAACAATCTTCATAAAAACCTCTGACAAAGGTTTAATTACTCAAATTTACAAAGAGCTAAATCAATTGTACAAAAAAATCAAGCCATTCTCCAATTGATAAAAGGGCAAGGGACATGAATAGGCAGTTTTCAGATAAAGAAAACAAAAATATTAATAAGCACATGAAAAAGTGTTCTAAATCTCTTATAATCAGAGAGATGCAAATCAAAACAACTCTGAGGTATCACCTCACACCTAGCAGATTGGCTAACATGACAGCAAAGGAAAGTAATGAATGCTGGAGGGGATGTGGCAAAGTCGGGATATTAATGCATTGCTGGTGGGGTTGTGAATTGATCCAACCATTCTGGAGGGCAATTTGGAACTATGCCCAAAGTGCAATAAAAGACTGTCTGCCCTTTGATCCAGCCATTGAGTGCTCGGTTTGTACCCCAAAGAGATAATAAGGAAAAAGACTTATACAAAAATATTCATCTTTGTGGTAGCAAAAAATTGGAAAATGAGGGGATGCCCTTCAATTGGGGAATGGCTGAACAAAATGTGGTATATGTTGGTGATGGACTACTATTGTGCAAAAAGGAATAATTAACTGGAGGAATTCCAGGGAGACTGGAACATTCTCCAGGAACAACTCCAGGAAGTGATGCAGAGCAAAAGGAGCAGAACCAGGAAAACACTATACACAGAGACTGATACACTGTGCTACAATCAAACGTAATGGACTTCTCCATTAGTGTCAATGCAATGTCCTTGAACAATCTGCAGGGATCTAGGAGAAAAAACACTATCCACAAGCAGAGGACAAACTGTGGGAGTAAAAACACCGAGGAAAAGCAACTGCTTGACTACAGGGGTTGAGGGGATATGATTAAGGAGAGACCCTCTAAATGAACACCCTAATGCAAATACCAACAACATGGAAATGGGTTCAAATCAAGGACACATGTGATACCCAGTGGAATTGCGTGGCAGCTATGGGAGGGGTGGTAGGAGAGGAGGGGGAGGAAAAGAAAAAGATCTTTGTTTCCAATGAATAATGTTTGAAAATGACTAATTCCAAAAAATGTTTAAAAGGGGGGAAAAAAGAATCTAGGTCATTCTGGTGGAAGGGTAGAGTAAGCTGAAGAGTTACAAATATAAAAAATCATGCAGGAGCCACTAGGTTCCATTGGAAAATCCTTCCCACCTCAAGGATGGAATTATAACCCATCACAGGATAACCAAGCTCCTTAGGAAACCTCCCTCCTATGGTATGAGACTATAACACTGTAAAAGTCATGTATTTATATGTCCCATCCATTGCAATGTGGAGGTGAGGACTACAATAGTGAGAAACACTTCAGATGTCTCATTCATTACATTTTTAATAAATGTGGAGGTGGGGAATACAATAGTACTATTGCACTTCACTTCAACTACTAAATGGACCCTTACCTTTTGTTACCAACAACTCATCAGTCAGAGGTAGTGGTGCTACTAGATATCTAAAAAATCATTTATATGGATTTTACAATGTTATTTTCTCCAGACCAGTCATAGGGATGGGTAGAAATAAAGACAATGTAACAGCACATATTGCTAATGGCCAAAACACAATAGCAGACTATTAGATTAGATTAATATGTGAATTTAACAAAATTAAATCTTGAAACAATCAGCAAATATAATATATGTGACAGGACACTGGCACTGAATTCTAGAGTCCTTTTTTTACCATTCTGATAGCTGCATTACAGCCTTCTTCAGTATTTGGAGGGGAACAAACTGACACAATTAACATCAATAAGACAATGGGGTCTGAAAAGGCTTAAAATTCACCTCCAGATTCATAAGGTTCCTTCCCCTCCCAAGTATCACCATCCATCTGGATTCCTTTAGTCACACTTCTGGGGTTACCCATACGCACACTGGACATAGTGTAGATGAATTCCATATCAGATGTGTAGCAGAGAATGGGCAGGCCAAAATAGCAAGGGGGTGTAGTGTGAACTTTAGATTCTCAGTCTAACAAAAATCAGGAAATTGTGATTTTAGATTACACCACCCTACTAGTCTAACAAAATCAGGAATGTCTACACCCATACTTAAGGATTAAGTATTTAGGAGGATGGCCTATGATAGACATGTGCTAGCAAATGGCAAATCAGAAACAACTGACAGACCCCTGGGCTGTCCTAAGTCAAGCCTAAGATATCATTGGTACATGTGAGACGCAGGAAAGTGATGTAAAACCATCTATATATTTCATGTCACTCCCTCTCTTGGGCCTCTTTGACGGCTGGTGGCAGCTGGCTGAGTAGTTCGACATCTTGGTGTGGCAGCTGCTATTGTCCAGTTTTTAGTGGTGAGTTTTCCTTGATACCATACTGGAGGAAGCCTAGTAACCTAGTTTGGTGAGGCACCTTCTCTGAGATCTCTCGAAGTTTTAGGCTGATTCGTTCTCTTTTACCTTCCAAACACTATCCACTTAGAAGCTTCTAATCTTCTTCAGAAACCTTGTGGCGGAGGATTTTGGATTCCCCCTTGCACAGGCCAGATGGGAGAAATCCTATATCCTCTCCCTCTTTCTTCTCCTTGGTTTCTTCCCTATGTATTGATTAAACCACCATATATTTCCAAACTAATTTGGGTATTTTTATTTGGAATATCCCCTGGTGACCAAAAATTAAATTTAGATTAGGTCACGACCCTAAATTATCCTTACAGTTGGCAGATGAATCTCCCCTCTGAATCTCAAGCTTACTCAAGCTATCAACTACAAGGTATCCTATCAAAACAAGAATCCCCAGGAACAGTAGCAAGAAAACAGCTTAAAGCTATAAGTTGTGTGAGCTCAGTAAGGCTCTCTGGAAATGGAAGCTGTCTGAAATAGGTAGGAAACTGGGCCATGCTTGCAATCTCTACTTCCTGTCCATAGGTGGCACTACCCTAGTATGCACCAACTAAGAGTAAAAGTCTCACAAGGAATGTTTGGGGGAAGAGTTCCATCCCTTCCCCCCACAGGGGTAAGACCAGCAACCTTGTAATACCACAGTTCCAACCCCCAAACCCAGGAGAATGGAAGCCCTCCTGGGGTTAGCTGGGGTTGGGGTGGATAGCATGGATTGGCTGCTCCATGCTGTGTTCCCCTGCTGAAAAGTGGCTAGCAAAGGTTTGAAAATCTCCTGGGTGTAGAAGGGGATAGCCTAAAAGGATTTGGATCTCACCCATCTGGCAGCATAAGGAGGGTGCTTCCAAACAGCTCTCAGACCATTGGACAAACAACAGTGGTAGGGAAGCCATGGCGGAAGTGAAAGGAGTGACAGTGCGAGCTGCAGTAGCTTGCACACTGCAATAGCTTGTGGACAACCCACAAAAAACAAACAAACAAAAAAAAACCAGGGAGAAAAGCAGCTTATCAGCAAGGAGCAAAATTTATCTGCTCCCTATCCTTTACTCAAAGGCTTTCTTAAAAAAAAAAAAATTCAAGGATTCTATCTCTTCATGGTTCATCAGAAATGTAAGATTAAAATTAATATCCAATAACTACAAAATATTATATAAGATTTATTAAAAACCACTTGAAGTAGAAAAAATAAAAAGATAAAAGTAAAGCTGCATAAAGAGAAGTTTTTCCCGACCTCAATAGCAGGAGAAGAGAGCACCAGGGCAGGGTTACAGAAACTTTTTTTATCCCCAAAATGTAAGAACGTAATGTGAAGATGAAAGTGGGATTCTGGGAAATGGAATCCTGGGATACAAAATTCTAATTACACACTCCCAAAGCAAGCACTTTCTCTCAACTCTCTCTAATAATAAGGGGATGACAGACTGTTTGAATTTGCACTAGAACTGGGAAAAGGTTAACCAAACTACCTTACAACATATTTCACAATATTTTGTAAGAAGTTAGGTGATCCTCTAGACAATATAAAATATTTGGAAATCTATTTGCCAAGACAAACTTGGGAATTATCTGAACACAACTACAAAACACTTTTCACACAAATAAAACTAGATCTAAACAATTGGAAAAACATGAATTGCCATAACTATAAAACTACCAAAAAACTTTTTGATAGAATTAGAAAAAATTATAAAAAGGTTCATATAGAAGAACAAAAGGCTAAGAATTTCTAGGGAACTAATGAAAAAAATATGAAGGATGGTAGCTTAGCAGTACCAGATATCAAACTACTATAAAGCAACAATCATCAAAATAATCTTGTATTAGAGAAAATGACCACAACAACATAATGTTTGATTAACCCAAAGATCCCAGCTTTTGGAATAAAAACTCATTCTTTAACAAAAACTGCTGGGAAAATTTGAAAACAGTATGGCAGAAGATATATGATTTGGATATAACAAGTGATACCATAACTAAATTAAGGGAACATTAGGATAGATTACCTGGCAGATCTTTGGAGAAGAGACGAATTTATGACCAAACAAGAGGGCATTATAAGATGCAAAATAAGTAATTTTGATTATATTAAATTTAAAAGGTTTTGTACTAACAAAATCAATGCTACCAAGACGAAAAGGGAAAGAAACAGGGAAAAAATTGTAACTAATTTCTCTGATAATGGTCTAATTTATTAGATTTATAGATAACTAAGTCGAATTTATAGGAAGACAAGCCATTCCTCAAATGGTCAAAGGATATGAACAAGCAATTTTCAGTAGAAGAAATCAAGGCTATCAATAATCACATAAAAATATTCTAAGGCTCCCCCATATCACCTACCACACACTGGCATGGTCAGAGCAAGGGCCCAGGCAATCTTTAAATTCTCAAGGGCTGGCTGAAAGCACCAACAGACTTAACTGTGAGGGCAGTGCAAAACCATGGCAGCGAGACTTTCAATGAAAGCACAGAGCCTGGGCAGCAGAGCACAGAGACTGGGCAGAAACAAGGCTATCCATAACAGAGGCAGAAGGGACTAGAAAAGTAGCCTTAGGGAAAAATAGTGTAAAGCAATGCTATACAAAGAACATAAAAGACTTCTGACTGGGAGATACTACCAAAGCACAGCCCTGCAAGACAGAAGCTAAGAAAGCAATGTCCACCAATCAAGCAGGACCCCAAACCACTAGTAGCAAAAGGAATAAGCAGCACCAAAAAATGCTTTTGACCCTGGATAATTTCTATGGAGAAAAAGCAAAAAAACAGAAGCAACAGCAGAGAGTGAAAAACAATCAAACACACCCAAACTGAAAAAAAAAAAAAACGGAAATTGCTAACAAGCTCTCAAGGAACTCAAAAAAGAAGTTCAAGAACCAAGTAAGAAAGATAGAAGAAAATGGGAAGAAAAGTGTGTGTGTGTGTGGGGGGGGGGGTAGGGTTAAAGTAATGCAAAAAGAAAATAACAGCTTAAAAGACAAAATTGATCACATGAAAAAAGAGACACTGGAATCAAATGAAGTAATAAGCAAATTGGAGAACAGATTGACCTGCTGGAAGCCATGAAAAGCAGAAAAGACCAAACTGAAAAGGGAAATCAAAAGATAACAACTGAAAATCAGTCTTTAAAGACTAGAATTGGGAAAGTAGAAGCTAATGATCTCACAAGATAGTAAGAATTAATAAATCAAAACGAAAAGAATGAAAAAATAAAAGGAAACACAAAATATCTCATTGAAAAGACAACTGACCTGGAAAACAGATCCAGGAGAGCGAATTTGAGAATTATTGGTCTCCTTGAAAGCCTGGAAAAGAAAAAAAAAAGCCTTGACATTATATTACAAGAAATTATCCCAAAAAACTGCCCTGATATTCTTGAACAAGAGGGCAAAATAGACATTGAAAGAAACCACAGATCACCCCACACACATTGAATCCTCAAAAGACAACCCCCAGAAATATAATGGCCAAATTCAAGAGCTTCCAGGCCAAGGAGAAAACACTATGAGCAGACACAAAGAGACAATTCAGATATCAAGGAGCCCAAGTTAGGGTTAGCCAGGATCTGGCAGCCTTCACACTAAAGGACCTCAAGGCTTGGAATATGATATTCAGGAAGGCAAGAGAATTAGATCTACAACCAAGGATTACCTACCTGTCCATCAAAACCAACTATAAACTTTCAGGAGAAAGTAGGGCATTTAACAAAATAGAAGATTTCCAAGTATTCCTAAAGAAAAGACCAGAAAAACTTGACATCCAAATACAAAATTCAAGAGAACCATAAAAAGGTGAACAAGAAAGGAGGAAAAATATTTAAGGGCTTCAGTAAAGTTAAATTGATTATATTTTTATATGGAAAAATGATGTGGGTAACTCAAAAATTGTTTTCATTATCATAGCAGATAGAAAAACTATTCATAGGCAAAGGTTGTGGTACTAAGTATTTAAGATGATATGTAAAAAGGGGGGAAGAGGATGGTACTAAGAGAAACTTGAAAGAAGAATAGAATAAATTATATCACAAAAAAAAGCTTGGGGAGAAGAATACCATTATGAGAAGGGGAGGAAGAGAGTGGTAATAGTTAATACTTCAACCTTACTCTCAGTGAAATCACTTCTGAGAGGGAAGAGCAATCATATATTGGGATATAGAATTCTATCTTACCCTACAGGAAAGTTGAGAGGGAATAATGAAGGGGAGTACTGGGGTCGGGGTATTAAAAGGGAGGGAAAGGTTGGAGGGGGCAATTAATAGACCTTAAAGAAAACTAAGGGGGGGAATAAGAAGGGAGGGGGTGGGAAGGAAAGTAAAATAAGGATGAGGAAAAGAGGGATTGAATAAAAGCAAAACATTGGTGTAAAAGGAAATGAAAGAAGGGCAGGACTAAAAGCGGAAAATAAAACGGTGGGGAATACACAGGTGGTAATCATAACTCTGACTGTGAAAAAACTCACCCATAAATGGAAGCAAAATCCAACCATATTCTGTCCACAAGAAACACACATGAAGCGGGTAGATACACAGTGTAAAGGTAAGAGGCTAGAGCAAAATTTACTGGGCAACAACTGAGAAAAAGGCAGGAGTCACAATCATAGTATCTGACAAAGCCAAAGTAAAACTAGATCTGATTAAAAGAAATAAGGAAGGCAATTACATACTGATAAAAGGCAGTATAGACAATAAAGAAGTATCAATATTCAACATTTATGTACCAAATGCCATAGCATCCAGATTTTTAAAGGTGAAACTATTGGATCTTAAGGAGGAAACAGAAAGTAAAACTATATTAGTGGGAGACCTCAATCTTCCTCTATCAGATCTAAACAAATCAAACCAAAAAATAAATAAGAAGAGATGGAAATGAAATATTGGGAAAATTGTTAATAGATATATGAAGAAAAGTAAATTGGGATAAAAATGAATGCATCTTTTATTCAGCAGCACATGGTACATTCACAAAGACTAACCATGTACTAGGGCATAAAAACATTGCAAACAAATGCAAAAAAGCAGAAATAATAAATGTAACTTTTTCAGATCATAATGCAATAAAAATTATAATTAGTAAGGGTACATGGAAAGGCAAATCAAAAATTAGAAATTAAATTATTTGATTCTCCAAAACTGGTTGGTTAAAGAACAAATTATAGAAATAATTAATGATTTCATTGAAGAGAATGACAATAAGGAAACAACATATCAAAATTTTGGGGATACTGAAAAAGCAGTACATGGGGGAAAATGTATATCCCTGAATGCCTATATTAACAAAAAAGAGAAAGAGGAGATTAATGAATTGGGCATGCAACTAAAAAAATGAAAAAGATCAAATTTAAAACCCTCAGATAAAGACCAAATTGGAAATCCTAAAATCAAAGGAGAAAATAATAAAATTGAAAGTTAAAAAAAAAACCTACTGAACTAGGAGATGGTATTAAAAAAAACAAACCATTAAAATAGCTAAAGTATTGGCTAAGAAAAAGAAGAGAACCTGTATCATAAATGAAAAGGGTGATCTCACCTCTAATGAAAAGGAAATTAAGGTCATTATTAAGAACTATTTTGCCCCATTATATGGCAATAAATGATAATCTAGGTAAAATGGATGAATATTTACAAAAATACAAATTGCCTAGATTAACAGAACAGGAGATAGAATATTTAAATAATCCCATATCAGAAAAAGAAATTGAATGAGCTATCAAGGAACTCCCCAGGAAAAAATCCCCAAGGCCAGATGGATTCACAAGTGAATTCTATCAAACATTTAAAGAACAACTAATCCCAAATACTACACAAACTATTTGAAAGAGTCTTACCAAATTCTTAAGACACAAATATGGTATTGATTCCAAAGCCAGGTAGACCAAAACAGAAAAAGAAAACTACAAACCAATCTCCTAAATGAACATAGATGCAAAAGTCTTAAATAAAATACTAGCAATAAGCACATGAAAAGTGTTCTAAATATCTTATAATCAGAGAGATGCAAATCAAAACAACTCTGAGGTATCACATCACACCTAGCAGATTGGCTAACATGACAGCAAAGGAAAGTAATGAATGCTGGAGGGAATGTGGCAAAGTCGGGACATTAATGCATTGCTGGTGGAGTTGTGAACTGATCCAACCATTCTGGAGGGCAATTTGGAACTATGCCCAAAGGGTGCTTAAGACTGTCTGCCCTTTGATCCAGCCATAGCACTGCTCGGTTTGTACCCCAAAGAGATAATAAGGAAAAAGACGTACAAGAATATTCATAGCTGCGCTCTTTATGGTGGCAAAAAATTGGAAATTGAGGGGATGCTCTTCAAATGGGGAATGGCTGAACAAATTGTGGTATATGTTAGTGATAGAATACTATTGTGCTAAAAGGAATAATAAAGTGGAGGAATTCCACGGAGACTGGAACAACCTCCAGGAAGTGATGCAAAATGAAAGGAGCAGAACCAAGAGAACTGTAAACCTTAAAATTCCTTAGACTTATAAATGTTGGAAATTTCACCATTGGGAAATTTCATACTTGGAAAATTTCTTACTGATAGTCTATTGGAATGTGAACCCCATTGGCATGGGAGGTTCCTCCTCCTCCCTTCTTAAGATTACTTTAGGACAGAAACCTTTTGATGAACAATGGAAAGGACTTTGACCTATGCTTAAGCATAGAACAGGAATTTCTTTGAGTCGTGATTGATTTTAGAATTGATACAATGGAGATACTTGGAATCAATCTCCACCCTACTCAGTCCTAACAGGATTTAGGAAGGGCTGCAGCCTAGATCAAAATTTAATTATTCCAATCTCTACCCTACTCAGGGTAACAGGATTTAGGAAGGGCTGTAGCAAAGGATCAAAGATTTAATTATTTGAGAATATGACCTTCAACAGACATGTGCAAAGCCAGAGACCTCTGGGCGGTCCTGGGTTAAGCTAGAGCCTCCATTGGCACAGGGAAATTGATGGACAGTGATTGGTAGATGTGAGAACTGAGGGGAGGGAACTTGGATGGTTTCCTTAAAGATAGAGGGGTCTGAAGACTCAGGGGGTGGAGTTGAGGAGTTGGTCTGAGTGGTTGGAGTGTGCTCTGAGAAGCTTGCTCTGAAGGAAGCTGAAGATGGGGGCCTTTGAGACTGTTTCTCCATTTTGGTCACGTGAGTAATAGGGACTGATCTCATTTCTTTGCCCCAGCTATCTAAGGGGCTTGGGCCTTTTTGGCCCAGCCTAAACAGAGGGGGTATTTAAGCCCTATTCCCTTCTCTCTCTCTATCTCTAATTCCTTTCTTCCTCCTGTTTGTAATTAAACTCTATAAAAGGCTGACGGCTGACTTGAGTTTTCATTTAGGAATTACATAGCTGAATTCCTTGGCGACCTTAAATTAATATATATCAGTCTTTTAAAATGATTTCCTTGTCACAGAACATTATACACAGAGACTGATACACTGTGGCACAATTGAATGAATGGACTTCTCCATTTGTGGCAATGCAGTGATCCTGAACAACCCGGAGGGATCTATGAGAAAGAACTCTATCCACATTCAGAGGGAAAACTGTGGGAATAGAAACACAGAAGAAAAACAACTGCTTGATTACATGGGTCGAGGGGATATGATTGGGGATATAGACTCTAAATGAACATGCTAGTGCAAACATCAACAACATGGAAAAAAGGTTTTCATCAAAGACACATGTAATACCCAGTGAAATTACGCATCAGCTATGGGAAGGGTGGGGGAAGGGAAAGAATATGATTCTTGCAGCCAAGGAATAATGTTCTAAAATGACTAAATAAATCTTTTTTTAATTCCTGTACAAACAAAACCAAAGCAACCAAAATTAGAAGGGAAGCAACAAATTGGGGGGGGGGGGGATATTTTATAACAAAAAGCTCTGACAGTCTCATTTCTCAAATTTATAAGGAACTAAGTCAATTATACAAAAAATCAAGCCATTCCCCAAATGACAAATGGTCAAGGCATATGAATTGGTAGTTTTAGGATAAAGAAATCAAAACTATAAATAAGTAATTAGAGAAATGCAAATAAAAATAACACTGAGGTACCACCTCATACCTTTCAGATTGGCCAATATGACAGTAAAGGAAAATAATAAATGTTGGAGGGGATGTGGCAAAATCAGGATATTAATGCATTGCTGGTGGAGTTCCAGCCTCTGGAATAATTTGGAATTATACACAAAGGGCTTTAAAAAATGCATACCCTGGGGGCAGCTGGGTAGCTCAGTGGATTGAGAGCCAGGCCTAGAGATGGGAGGTCCTAGGTTCAAATCTGGCCTCAGCCACTTCCTAGCTGTGTGACCCTGGGCAAGTCACTTGACCCCCATCGCCTAGCCCTTACCACTCTTCTGCCTTGGAGCCAATACACAGTATTGACTCCAAGATGGAAGGTAAGGGTTTAAAAAAAAATGCATACCCCTTTGATCCAGCATTACCACTGCTGGGTTTGCAACCCAAAGAGATAAGGAAAAAAGACTTCTACAAAAATATTCATCTTTGTAGTAGCAAAAAATTGGAAAATGAGGGGATGCCCTTCAATTGGGGAATGGCTGAACAAATTGTGGTATATGTTGGTGATGGAATACTATTGTGCTCAAAGGGATAATAAAGTGGAGGAATTCCAGGGGAACTGGAACAACCTCCAGGAAGTGATGCAGAGAGAGAGGAGCAGAACCAGGAGAACAATGTACAGAGACTGATACACTGTGGTACAATCGAATGTAATGGACTCTCCATTAGTGGCAATGCAGTGATCCTAAACAACCTGGAGGGATCTATGAGAAAGAACACTCTCTACATTCAGAGTAAAAACTGTGGGAGTAGAAACACAGAAGAAAAATAACTGCTTCACTACATGGGTCAAGGGGATATGGTTGGGGACTCTAAATGAACATTCTAATGTAAATACCAACAACATGGAAATAGGTTTTGATCAAGGACACATGTAATACCCAATGAAATTGCATGTTGGCTGCGGGAAGGCTGAGTGTAGGGGAGGGAAGGAAATAATGTGATTACTGTAACCAAGGAATAATGTTCTAAATTGACTAAATAAATTCATTTTTAAAAAAAGAATATCTAGAGAGTTTTCTTTGATAATTTCTTGTTTTTATGATGTTCAGGCTTTTTTTTTTTAAATTATGGCTTTCAGATAGTCCAATAATTCTTAAATTGTCTCTCCTGGATCAATTTTATAAGATAGTTGTTTTTTCAATGAGATATTTCATGTTTTCTTCTGTTTTTTTTTTATTTTTATTGTTTCTTGATGTCTCATAAAGTCATTAGCTTCTAGTTGCCCAATTCTAATTTTTAAGAAATGATTTTTCCCATTAGCTTCTAAGTCTCTTTTTTCATTTGGCCCATTTCGTCTTGTACTGTTCTTTCAATAAGATATTTCATGTTTTCCTCTGTTTTTTTCATTCCTTTGATTCTGCTTTATTGTTTCCTGATTTCTCATTAAATCATTAGTTTCAAGATGGTCAATTCCGATTTTTAAGACCTGGTTTTCCTGTTAGTTTTTGAGTCTCCTTTTTCAATTGGCCCATTTCTTCTTGCATTCCTTTCCTTTCTTCTTACATCACTTTCATCTCTTCCCCACTTTTCCTCTACCTCTCTTAATTGGTTTTTGAAGTCTTTTTTGAGCTCTTCCAGACTCTGTGTCCATTCTATATTTTTCTATTAGACTTTGCATGTGTTTCCTTTGCTTTCACTGTCCCCTTCTGTGTCTGCACCTTGCTCTTTGTCTCCATAATAAGTCTTTAGAGTTAGGTGCTGTGATAGAGGCTGGCTCTAGAGAAAAAGTGCCAGACTGAAGAGTATGTGAAATTGATCACCTTGACAGGAGAGGGGTCCCAGGAGTGAATTTCCTGAGGAGAGAAGACTCTGGCTTGGAGAGCAGTGAGGGTCTCTCCATCCTGAGACGTTGAAGAGAGAAGGTGGAAAAAGACTTTCTCCTGAGGGTTACCCATTTTTCCTGCTGGTGACTGGAAATCTTTCCCCCTAACACTTCCCAACTGAAGGGACTTTCTGAAGAGAAACCTGAGCAGACTTTACCCTCAGCTCCTATTGCTCAGGAGTGAGTCAACCTGACTTTCTCTTGGGGGACTCAGGCTGCCAAGGCCTGAGTTTCCCCCCAAATACAAGAAGGGAGAGGAAAGGGTTTAGATAGAGACAGGGACCCCATTTTCCCACTTTCCTTTTCCCATTCTTCCCTGCCCATTATTCCTTTTGTTTTACCCGAGTTAACATTAGAAGTTACCTGTTCCCCCAAGCTGAGTGTGAGTGAACGGATCTAGGGGAGACCTTTTGGGTCTCGATTAGTGGAGGGGGGACAAGAGGGACAAGAGTGACTTGGGGAGAGCAGCATTAGCTAAGGAGGGAAGGCAGAAGGGGGAAATCTTCAAACCCCCTCTCCTCTCTCTGAGCCAACCTGTTATATCTGCTCTCTCCCCTGTACCCCGCTTTGTGGAAAAGAAGGGGGTTCTCTCTTTCCCCCTCTCTCCATACCTCAGGGTCCAAGTCTCTCCTTGGAGGTACAAAACTCTCCTCCCTTTATTTTTCTTTAAAACGGTGCTTTTTTAATTGTTTGCTCACTTTTCCTATTTAATTATAGGTAGGCTCTGTTTTCTGGGAAGTTGGAGTACCCTCTCAAACTTCAGTCCTTCCTTGATACTATTTTCAGTTTCTTTTCTGGGTTGTTACTAGCAGGGCTGAATGCTGATAGTACCCTCCCCAATCTGATTCATTTGACCTTTGAGATGCTGATATATTAAAGACTTTCCTCAGGCTTGGGTGTAAGCTTTTGATCTTACTCTGCACTTGATCAGGTCAAATTCTAGCTGATCAAATTCTAGTCCCAGGCTTAGGTTCAAGTTTTTTTGTTTGTTTGTTTTTATCTCAAGGTGTTCTTGATTCAATCAGGCACACCCTATCCTAGAGCTCTACCCTTAGTTTTGAGCAAAAAGATCCTGGGGAGGCTCCCCCTGAGAACTATGTCCTCACCCCAAACCATGGATTATGTCCTTATCCCAAGCCCAAACTAGGATTCCTGGCTTTGCTCTGGGCCCACACAGATAGGCCCCCTTCAGCCCATATTGCCCTGGGCTAGGACTCCAGACTTCTGCACAGGTTTTAAATTTCACGGCGTGTGAGTTGACTTGGACCACTACTTGCCCCAGCAGGATCTCAGGGCCTGCCCATTAGATAGGGCTTAAGCTCAGTACCTGTGAAAGTAGATGGGGGGGTAGGAGGGGGACGCACTGAAGGGAGAAGGGGGCTTGCTCTTCACTTACTGCTTGTGCCTCCTGCTACCTCCGCTCCCCTCTCACCCCAGTTCCCCAGACGGCCTCTGCCTACCTTTTGGGTTTCTCCTCTTTTGAGGGTTGTTTCACTATCTCTGTTGATTCCTTTACTCCTGTATTCATTTTTGTGGTGATTCTTGGTCAGAAAGGATTTTTGTAGTGAAACGGTGCTTTTCTCTAGTTACTCCTCCATCTTGGCTTCAACTCCTAGAAATCTTCTTTTTGTATTTTTTTTTCATTTCTCTTCCCCATTTTTCCTCTGCCTCTCTTAATTTATTTTTCAAATCCTTTTTTGAGCTCTTCTAGAATCTGAGTCCAATTCATATTTTTCTTTTGAACTTTGTGTATATTTGCTTTGTTTTCACTGTCCTGTTCTATGTCTATGCCTTGCTCTGTTGTCCCCTTCTATGTCTATGCCTTGCTCTGTCTCCATAAAAATTCTCTAGTTAGGTATTGTCTTTTTTTTTTAAATGCCTGCTCATTTTCCCAGTCTTTTTAAAGGTAGGCTCTGTTCTCCAAGAGGTTGGGGCATCCTCTAAACTTCAGTCCTTCCTTGACACTACCCTTAGCCTTATTTCTGGATTTCTGAGAATGCTGATAGCTCAAATTCTAGCCTCAGGCTTGGGTATAGGCTTTTGGTCTCACTCTGGGCTATCTACCTCTAGAGAAAGAACTGTTGGAGTCCTCTTTCACATCAGTGTATTTATGGTTTTTACTTTGGGGTTTTGGTTATGTATGAGTTTGCTCTTACAACAATGACCAATATTAAGTGTGCTTTGCATAACAATAAAAATAAAATTTAATTGAAAACAACACCAAGTCCAAAATGGAGAGATTCATGGTGGGTATAAGGAATCCATAAGATATAACAAATGAGGAACTTTGAGGAACAGAAGCAAAAGATATCACCAAGGAAATGTATGTTTGAAAAAGAAAATAAACTAATCAAAAGGCACAAGTTAACAAATAAATGAAATACATGGCTGAAACCACTGAGATGTCAGAAAACAAAGAGGGCCTTGGGATGCTGCATAAACATCTTGTAGCATATTTACAGGAGGACATGGATGTGAATTACATGAGATTGGCCGCCATAGATGAGTTATAATCCTCATTTTTGAAAGAAACTAAATCAGTGAGATTGAAGGTACATTTGAGTATCTGAGTCCAGGAAATTGAAACAAATCAATAAGGGTAATATTTGACCTTCGCTGGACAAAAGCAGAAGATGCATTGGGAAAAGGGAGAATGAAATTGAGGGTTGGAAAGTGATAAAGATTGACTGGAACAAGGTATCTGAAGAGGAATATTAAATAAAGATAAAAAGGTTAGAAACCAGTTATGGGGGGCTTGAATGTTAATATTCAGAGTTCCTATTTATTCAAAAAAGCAAAGGGGAGGGGGTTACTAGGTAGTTCAATGAATTGAGAACTGGGCCTAGAGAAGAGAGGTCTTGGGTTCAAACCTGGTCTCAGACACTTCCTAGGAGTATGACCCCTGGGCCAATTCACTTAACCACCAATGCCTGGCTCTTACAGTTCTGCCTTGGAGCCAATATACAGCATTGATTCTAAGATGGAAGGCAAGAGTTTTTTTTTAAAAGCAATGAGGAGCTATCAAAGGTATTTGAGTGGAGGAGAGATACCATTATACTAATGTATTAGGAAGATTACTTTGATGACAATGTAGAAGCCTAATTTGTCCAATAATATATAAAAATAATAAAATAAAGATAATAATAGTAGCAAACATTTACATAATGCTTTCATTGTAGTGATTATTATGTATTTAATTACAAAATGTTTGATTATCTCATCTGATCCTTATAACCCTAAGAGATAAGTGGAATAACTGTCCCATTTTACAAGAAACTAAGGCTGGGAGATTAAGATCAACACAGCTAACAAATGACAGGCTTTAAAGGCAAGCGTTAAGGCAGGTTTTAAACTCAAATTTTCCTGATTTCAAGTCCATCCTTTTCTGCTACGCCACCTAGCTGCCCATAAAAATTATGAAGATTAGTTAGAAGTCAATTTCAATAATCTGGAAAAAGAAGACATGTTTCTTTCTAACCTGATCAAATTCGTTAGTAGTACTACTGATAGATGATGGAAAAGCAGTTTGGTTTTAGAAAATGATAGGCATGGATTTGAATCCCTGACACTGATGCATAATCACAAATCAATCAATTAACCTAAGTCTCTTTCCTCATCTGTAAAACAGGGATAATATCATTAGTAATTATTTCATGGGATTGTTATGAGGCTCCAATGTACAAGAGCTTTATAGTTACAAATGTGGTTTCTGTGATAAAAACATAACAAAGGACCCTGATATAAAATGCCTGAGTAAACTGAGCTTGTAATAAAAAACAATAGTTCAGAATTTATTCTCTGAAATTTTCTCACATTTTACTAAAGTTAATAAGATAAGGGGTATGTATCACCACTGGTAATAATAAAGACTATCTCTTGGGAGTGGGGCACAATGAGGAGAATCAAATCCTTGTACTCACACACCTACAATTCATCATCATGAATACTCTCAACTGAATTGTATTTGAATTTGAATACTTGGTGACAAGTATCATTTAGCAGAACATGTGAAAGATGTTTTCTTACAATCTGCTACTACATATAATCCAACCAGATAACACAACACGTTCACTCACACACAATTTATAATATGAACCAAGCAGGAAGGTGACTCAGTAGATGGAGCACCAGGCCTAGAGTCAGAAAGACCTGAGTTCAAACCTATACATAAACTCCTTAGTTGTGTGACCCTGGGCAAGTTACTTATCCTTGTTTGTCTGACTTTCCTCATCTATAAAATGAGCTGGAGAAGAAAATGGCAAATCACTCCAATATCTTTGCCAAAAAAAACCCAAAAAGGGTCACGAAAAGTCAGATATGACTGCAAACAACTGAATAGCAACTAAGCTGTTTGTTATTATTATATTTGTTAAATGATATTAAAAATAATTATTATATTAAAAGCTGAATCCAGCTTTTGTCGCTTATTCCATATTTCAGTCACTTATTGTCTCTAGGCCTCAGTTTCTTCATCTGTAAAATAAAGGGACTAGTCTAGGGAACCTCAGGTCTCTTCTAGTTCTAATCCTATGAAAAAAGAACTTTAGGAAAAAAAAAACAACATGGAAAGATATATATAAAAAGATGGAATGAAATAAACAGAACCAGAGCAATAAACATGATGACCAGAACACTAGAAATAATGATTTATAATAAAACATAGGAAAAAATTACTTAAAATAAGCCATTCTCTGGAAAATGGGGAGAAAAAGTCCCAGAATCATGTGCTAGTCTGAGGGTGAGCAAAAAATATTAATAAATAGGGTGCTTATTTTGTGGCTAGAATGGTATAAATAGAAACTTGGCCAAAAAGAGGGTCATCCAAAGAAAGAAAATGGAACCCCATATGGGTAACCTGAAATATGGGACAGTTGGTAAGGATTCTGAAAAGCTGCATTGCTCTCACCACATATCCCTAAAAAAAAGTCACTGCCAAGGTTAAAACTAGAGTCGGAAAAACTAGACTGAATAGCAGTCCTGCTTATGACTACCACCAAACTTTCTGGTCAGATTCATCCTAGTCTACATTTGATACAACTATCATCCATGCCTAAAATGCTATCCATCCTTACCTCTGTCTCAAGTTCCTTTTGCTTCCTTCAGATCTGGACCCAAATCATGCCTTCCCCCTAGCAGCTAGTTTAACCTCTGAGGAACCACTGAAGTGTTCTAATAAAAAACATGATGAAAATGTCTAAGCAGATTAACCTAGCAATAGTGTCCAGAACAGACTAGAAAAGAACAAAGACAAAGAAGAAAATAATAGTTCAATACTGAAACAGAGCCTAAATTAGGGTAGGACTAGTAGAAATGCAAACAAGGATGACATCAAGAAAAGACATTAAGGCACAGTACTGGCTCTGTCACTCATCTACTTAAAAATACCAGTGGATACCTCTTTTTTGATAAACTACTAAAGGACTCCTCAGTCTGGTTCCCACCTACCTTCCCAGATATATTCTTACCACTCCCCCGGATACACTCTATATTCTAGCTAACTGACCTATCTGCTGCTCCGCAAACTCTACAATCCAAGGGCTTTAATTCTCTGCATTCTCATCCCTAGGATGCACACCCTCCTCCTCTACCCTTCTTCCCAACACAAAGTCTGCTCTGAACCATCACTTCTTCTTTGCCCCACAGTGGTTACTCCTTCCTCCCTCCTCCATCTTTACTTAAATACGGGTATGGTTTAGCTGTCCAGTAGAACATAAACTCCCTAAGGACATTCATACAGTGACTTACATATAGCTCACTATGCCCAAGTATTTGCTGAATGACAAACAGAACATTCAGACAAGTCCAAGATGATTCCAATTTCCAGGCTCAGAAATTGGGCAAAGGGCAAAAATGACTAACAAAAATAAGGACGCTCTATGTCCATTTTCTCATTTGTAAAATGAGGGCTTCATGCTAGATCCCTTCTAAGTTCTCTTCTAAGAAGTTCCTAGGATGCAGGGATGTTTTTCCTCATCTTTATTTGTATTCCCAGCACTTAGCACAGGAACTTGGAACACAGTGAGCCCCTGTTTGAGGACTAACAAACTATGATCATGAAGAAATGCAAGTGGAGCTTGGGAGGGGACAGAAATTTAGTTCAAGATGGGTTAATTTTAAAGTATATTATAACTGTAGTATAAAATATTTAAGTTTTGTACCACAAGAAGCAACAAAAATAAAGAATTCAGAAAAACATGGAAAGATTTATATGATCAACAGTGATGGAGGAAAAGTTTTGTTGTTGTTTCATGTGTTGTGTCTAAATCTTTGTGACCCCATTTTCTTAGCAAAGATACCAATGGTTTACTATTTCTTTACCAGTTCATTTTACAGATGAGGAAACTGAGGCAAACAGGGTTAAGTGACTTGCCCAGGGTCACACAAGTAATGTCTGATGCATTTGAACTCAGGTCTTCCTGATTCCAAGCCAAGTGCTTTAATCAATCCAGCTGCCCTGGAGGTAAAGAAAGGAGGGATGGAGGGAGATAGGGAAAGAAGGAGAGGAGAGGGAGAGAGAAAATTCTCCTACTTCATTTCATTGCTGTTGCAAGCCAGGATATTTGGGGCAGTTTGAGTTAATGCCCATATTTCCACACAAACAAGTGGCCTTTGTAAGCCAAGACTCTAGATGTGAACTGGAGTACTTTAGTAAACTCTGCCTCCAAGCAGATTGACTTTAGACTCAATTGTGTATCCTTGGGCAAAGAACTTATAAAAAGCAGTTTTAAGACTGTAACAGGGATCTCCTGGGATCATTTTTAGAGTTTTCTTTGTATTGCTTTTTTCATTGCTAGCAACATCTGTCTGCATTTTTTCCTGTGATCCACTTTTACAAGCTGTTTATATCTGGAGGTTGACTATGTTTTTATTCAAGAAATTATCCGAACCTCAAGGCTCTGTCTGCACTAGTTGTGGAACCTGGACAATTACAAAGCTGGGAGGTATGGAATATTCCATATATTATTAAATGCAATAACTAAAAGTTGGTCTTGCTGAACTTTTTTTTCTTTTAATCAATGACAAAAGGGAAAGCTCAGTGTGTAGGGAGGGCAAAAACATATATATAGGGTCTCCCAAAAGTCTTAGTGCAGGTGGGACATACTACATTTGAAAATTATATAAAAAATAAAAGGCATCAATAAGAGAATTTAAATATCATAATTAATTGGAAATGCAAGATAGGCAGCAAGTCAGTACTAATGATATAGCCTGGAGGTTCACAGGAATGTAGAACTTTGACCATGAGCAGGTAGAGAATTTAAGTCAAGGTCAAAATCTTGGGAAATGTTCGCTTTTAGAGGTCAAAATAAGCAACTATAGAAGAAAATAAAGAAACTGGTCTGAGTAATTGGAGGAGAATAATATTCAAAGTAGCCAAGGGTGCCCACTATGGCAGCAGCACATATACTAAAATTGGAATGACCACAGGAAGATTAGCATGGCCTCTGCACACTAATTTTGTGAAGCATTCCATTTTTTTAAAAGAATGATAAGTAAATTAGGGGAACACAATAATTTACCTGTTAGATATATGAAAAAGGGAAGAATTTTAAGATCAAACAAGAGAGAGAGAACATTACAAGATATAAAATGATTAATTTTGATTGTATTAAATTAAAAGGATTTGTATAAACAAAACCAATGCAATCAAGATTAGAAGGGAAACAGCAAACTGGGGGGAAATTTTTATGAAAAATTTCTCTGAGAAAGGTGTAATTTCTCAGATGCATAAAGAACTAAATCAAATTTCCAAGAATACAAATCATTTCCCAATTGACAAAAAGTCAAAGGATATGAATAGGCAATTTTCAGATGAAGAAATTAAGTTACCAATAATCATTGAAAAAATGTTCTAAATACTCTTGATTAGAGAAATGCAAATGAAAACAATTCTGAGGTATCACCTCACATCTATCAGAGTGGCTAGTAAGGAAAAATGATAAATATTGGCGAGAATGTGGAAAAATTGGGTCACTATACATTGCTGGTGGAGATGTGAACTGATCCAACAATTCTGGAAGGCAATGTGGAATTATGCCCAAAGAGCTATTAAAAAAAAAAAAGTATATCCTTTGATACAATAATACCACTACTAGGTCTAAATCCCAAGATTAAAAAAGGGAAAAAAAAGGAAAGAACCCATTTCAACAAAAATACTTATAGTTGTTCTTTTTGTGGTGCCAAAGAATTGGAAACTAAAGGGATATCCATCAACTGGAGAATGGCTGAACAAATTGTGGTATATGATAGTGACAGAATATTATTGTGCTCTAAGGAAGAATGAACAGGATTATTTCAGAAAGAGCTGGAAAGACCGACATGAACTGATGCAAAATGAAATAAGCAGAACCAAGAGAACATTATACACAGTAACTGCAATACTGTGGGATGATCAAACGTGATAGATTTGCTACTAACAGCAATACAATGATCCATAACAACTATGAGGGACTTATGACAAAGAATGTTATCTACCTCCAGAGAAAGAATTATTGGAGTAGGAATGCAGATGAAAGCATATAATCATGTCACTTGTTTATTTGGGTATATGTTTTGGGGTTTTGGTTTTATAAGATTATTCACTTACAAAAATTGATAATATGGAAATATTTTACATGACAACACATATATAACCCAGAAGGGTTTCAAGGAAGAAGTCAGCAACATAAAATATCATAAAGGTAGTTAAAGATAAAAACAAAAAGTACCAATAACTTCTCCTAGGTTCCAGTGTAAACAGGCAAATATGCACTTATTTTTTATCCATGTTGCATGTTAAATCTTATATACATCAGTATTCTCAGCAAAATCAAGAACTATGTCTCTCTCATTGATCATCCATTGATCATATAAAGAGGCATATGCATGGAATAGAATATTATTTATGTGATTTTTTAAAGAAGGGATAGTTTCAAGATTTGTATACATTGACACAAAGAAAAGTAAGCAGAACCCAAAAAATAATTTATTAATGACATAACTGCAACAAAGTACAATTTATTAATAAACTTACTGTAATAATTTATAACAACAACATTGTAAAGAAAAACAACTTAAAGACTTAGGAATTTTTATCATTGCATACCAGTGGTGTCAAATTTGAATAGAAACCTATTCCTGAAAGCCATAGACTTAGAAAACCATAAATTAACATTATCTATGTTATATATTTCCCAATAACTCCATTCCAGAGGGTGTTTTGTTGGGGGGGGATGGTAATCTGGGGTAAGAGTATGACACCTTTTAGATACACAATCACAACTCCAGAAGACCAATAATGAAGTTGCTGTCCACCTTCTGACAAAAAGCTGATAGACTAGAGGTACAGAATGAGCCATACAATATTGGAAATTGTTTTGTCTGTATTTGTTACAATGGTCTTCTTTTCTTTAATTGGGATGGGGCATCTGGGTTGTTCAGTGGATTGAGAGTCAGGCTGGGTTCAAATCTCTGACACTTCCTGGCTATGTGACCCTGTGCAAGTCCCTTGCCTAGCCCTTATCGCTCTTTTGCCTTGGAACCAATACACAGTATTAATTCTAAAACAGAAGGTTAAGGGTTTAAAAAAAAAATAAAAGAATGAGATAGTATGTGATAGCAAAGGTTAAAAAAAAAGATTGCTGAATTATTTCTAAATTCACAGATGAGAAAAGAAGAAAACATGGTCAAGCAGGGCAGCTTTGAAAGTTATATGTTAAAAAGTTATTGTGTAAAAGAAAAAGCAAGCTGTGTAAGAGATCTGTGGTCCCAATGTACAATCTTCCTTTTATGTCATATTCTGTATAAGAAAATGCTCATTCTATTTGTTAAGTTCAGATTTTTTTTTAATCTACAAAACAAGTTCTTAAGAACACTGCAATAGTTCTTATAGAAAAACTGAGTTATCAATACCCATATACTGTTTTTTTTAATCTTTGCCTTCCACCGTAGAATCAATACTGTTTTGATTCCAAAGCAGAACAATGGTAAGGGCTAAGCAATGGGGAGTTAACTGACTTGCCCAGGGTCACATAGTTAGGAAATATCTGAGGCCAAATTTGAACCCAAGACCTCCCATTTCTGGTCATGGCTCTCAATCCACTGAGCCACCTAGATGCCCCTACCCATATACTTCTTTCTAGGCGTCATAGAAAAAAAAAATACAGTTTCAAATGATTCTGACGATAAGAGAAAGAATAACTGACCCTAAGCCTAGTTGGAACTTTTGGAATTGGAATTAAGTCTTTCAGTAAGTAGCTTTTTCATATCCATAGCTTCCTGGAATCATCTATGTTAAATCACAAGACAATATACAAATGTGAATTTTTTTCCAACCCACCCTTAATAGTATATACCAACTAATTATCTAGGGCAACCCACACAATATTAAGTTTCAGAAGAATAATGTACCCACAGATAGTTTTGTCATAACATAACAGAAGTTGCATTTGACAGCATGGTGTGCTAAAAGAACTGAGTTAGAGTGACAGATATAATACTATTTAAGTACCATCCAGTATTACACAGTTAATTTTTCTGTGCCTCAGTTTTATCATCTGTAAAATGAGGATAATTCTTGAAGTAAGAAAGACCTGGGTTTAAGTCTTACTTGACACATACCATGTCACCATGAGCTTTAATCTTTTAATGGCAAAGGCAGCTTTCTAAAGTTGCTTAACTGATCAGTGAAAGGAGTTTCCATACTGGGAGTTTCACCTAACAATAAAATCATTGGTTCAGTTCCTCCTCCAAAAATGTTACCACCTACTTGTTGTAAACCTCAAATTTCCTTAGACTTATAATTGTTGAAAATTTCACCATTGGGATATTTCATACTTGGAAAATTTCTTACTGATAGTCTATTGGAATGGGAACCCCATTGGCATGGGAGGTTCTTTCTCTTCCCTTCTTAAGATTACTTTAGGACAGAGACCCTTTGCTGAACAATGGAAAGGACTTTGATCTATGCTTAAGCATAGAACAGGAATTTCTTTGAGTCTTGATTGATTTTAGAATTGATACAATGGAGATACTTGGAATAAATCTCCACCCTATTCAGTCCTAATAGGATTGAGTAAGGGCTGCAGCCTAGATCAAATTTTAATTATTCCAATCTCTACCATACTCAAGTTAACAGGATTTAGAAAGGGCTGTAGCAAAGGAGTATAGATTTAATCATTTGAAAATATGACCTTCAACAGACATGTGCAAAAGCCAGAAACCTCTGGGCGGTCCTGGGCTAAGCGAGAGCCTCCATTGACAGGGAAATTGATGAAGAGTGATTGGTAGATGTGAGGACTGAGGGGAGGCAACTTGGATGGTGTCCTTAAAGATAGGAGGGTCTGGAGGGAGAGGATTGAGTTTTTTGAGCGGTGTGGTTTCTGGTCTCTGAGGAAGCTTGCTCTGAAGGAAGCCGAAGGTGGAGGCCCCTGAGACTGTTTCTCCATTTTGGACACGTGAGTGAAAGGGACTGATCTCTTTTCTTTGCCCCAGCTATCTAAGGGCTTGGGCCTTTTGGCCCAGCCTAAACAGAAGGGGTATTTAAGCCCTATTCCCTTCTCTCCCCTTTCTCTCTATATATATATCTCTAATTCCTTTCTTGCTCCTATTGTAATTAAACTCCAAAAAAAGGCTGACGGCTGACTTGAGTTTTTCATTTAGGAATTACATAGCTGATTCCTTGGCGACCTTAAATTAATATATATCAGTCTTTTAAAGTGATTCCCTTGTAACATTGTACAGAGCTATTATGAAGAAAGCATTTTGCAAACCTACAAGAACATATAAAATATTGTTATTTCAGTGATCCTGCTGGCCTGGCTAACATAACATATGAACATTATAATGCTATCTACCAGGTTGTTCTGAGCACTTAAAAGTAATATGGCAGATTATTCACTATACACACGCACCCACACATACATATAAAATACCAAATGATAGTCTGCCATTCTTATTTGGAAAAGACTATGAACAGTAACAGTTGGGCTTGTGTACCAATAAAAATAAAGACTGTGAACCTGGGGTAGGTGTAATACTTCCTAAGGCTCTGTCAAGGAGGATGAGCTACTTTCTCCTAAAAGACTCAGAAACTGTCCTACAAGGTGAGATTTCTCCAGAGGGCCAAGAGTTGAGCAGCTGAAGTAACTTCCTTCCCTAGAAGTTAAAGGCATAAAAAAGCCTGCCCTTGAGGAATCAGGGGCCCTTCAGGCTTGACGTCTGACCCTTAAATCAACACTGTCCTGACTCCACACATTTCTCTATGGAGATGCCTACCTCTGTGCCTACCTGAAATGGCCCTATATCCTGGCTGAATATCTTCATGCTTTGATGAAGTAAACCTTCTTTTGTTAACTCTCACATGGTTTTCGAGTTTCATTTCCTTCCAATCCCAAAACAGAACCACCAGACCGATCTGAGTCAGGCTTGGTCTTTAGTCTATAACAGCAAGAACCCTCAGGGATCTATGTCAATTATGTGAAAGTAAATGCCAAGTCAATACCTCCTCGGTCAACCTAGTCACTGTTTGAGCTTTCCACTCAAACTAATCTACCATCTGTTAAGTTGGCTCTTACTGTCTACTGTTCCCCAGACCTACCTCTAACTCTCAAGGAGACTTCTAGTCATAGAATTTTAAGAGTTGGAAGAGTTCTTAAAGGTCATCTGGTCCAACCACTTCTCAATGCATTAATCTCCACAACATTCCTAAAAAATACTCATTGAGCCTCTGCTTTTAGATAAAGCATTCACTATTTCAAAACTCAAACTATTAGAAAGTTTTCCCTTATGCTAGCCAAAAATATCCATCTATAATTTCTTATAATAATCTATAATATCTTCCTTTAGGCTAATCCTTACTCTATATGACATCCCTTCAAATGTTTAAGGAGAGTAGTAAAATTTCTTCATATGTAAAATAATAGGAGATCTCCAACTCTAAATCTATGATCCTATGTTTTATCTGAGTTTTCTCCAAGAAAAAGGGGAATAATTTAAGAATCACTGGACATAAGAGTAGGTAAGCAATAGTGATAAAAAAAAAAGCAACAGGAGAGAAGGAAAATTTAAAGAAACTGTGTGAAAAGAACTCAGAGGTCATCCAATCAAGCCTGTCTTTAAATAGGAATCCTCTCTATAATATTCCCAAGTAGCTATGGACCTCCAGTGATAGGAAACTTAATCTTGAAGTACTCTATTCCACTTCTGGACAATTCTGTTAGAAAGGTTTTCCCCAACAGTAAGCACAAGTTTTCCTCTCTTAAACATTCCTTATTGCTCCTACGTATATCTCTGTAACCAAAAAAAAAAAAATCTAATCTTTCTTCAACATGAAAGACCTTCAAATTCATGACGACAGATGTCCCCATCATCTTCACTTTTCCAGGCTATTCAACTAATCATCATATGATATGGGCTCTAGTCCTCTCATCAAGCTGGACACACTCCAGTTTGTACATATTCTTCTTGATAAGTGGCTCCTAGAAGTGAACAAAAGAACCCTGATGGAATCAAGACAGAGAAGGACTATAATATTCTTTTTCTGACCTCTATGACCAGTAATTGAAAATAAAGGTGATGAGGGGGCAGCTGGGTGGCTCAGTCGATTGAGTCAGGTCTAGAGACAGGAGGTCCTAGGTTCAAATCGGGCCTCAGACACATCCCAGCTGTGTGACCCTGGGCAAGTCATTTGACCCCCATTGCCTAGCCCTTACCACTCTTCTGCCTTGGAGCCAATACACAGTATTGACTCCAAGATGGAAGGTATGAGTTTTATTTTTTTTTTAAAGAAGAAAGAAAAAGAAAAGAAAAAATATAAAGGTAATGGAAAAAATAAGAAGAGGGATGAAAAAATAAAGTTAAAGGAGTTATATATAAATATATGTGAATAAATGCATATGTCTGTACATGCAAATGAACATACATATATATATGTGTACACACACATAAAAATCTCTCTCAAGAAATGGTATCATGCTAACCAACAATTTTAGTCACAAATTACTCATTCCTGATTTAAGGATTAATGAAGCCCAAAAAGATAGTTTCACTTCTTGTATTGCTGCTATGAAATCTTAAGTGATGGTTACAAAACCAAGTTCCAGAAGCAGATGGGTTCCTATAGTTTTATGCATGGCATCTAGACAGTTATTTTTTTCATGAGGAAATGTTTAGGTTAAGGAGACCCTAATAAACAAATTGAAATAATGCTTAGAAAAATATTACTGACCCATTTACACTATTTTTTATTTTTCATTATATAGTGATGCAGCCTTCCTCAATGTATGAAGTGGCTAAAGATTCAAAATTTGCCTTGTAGACCTTTATTGAAATACTTAGCCTAGCTCTTGATTAAAAGTGGAATCAAATTGTAGGAAAACTAAGGTTTTATTGATGACTAAAACAATACACCACAACAACCAGGCTTTGCAATTGACAAATATACATAATAAAGACAAGAGTGTAGGTTAAGAATAATGACTTTGCCTTTTTGTTCTAGCTCAAATTTGGGTATATTCTAAATCAGAGAAACTTAGCCTAGTCAACCTAAACTAGTTATAACAGCTTTGGTTTCCATCCAGTCACAAGGTTCTAAAGGAAAATACAATCTTAGCTACAGGAGACCCTGTCTAGCATTTGTAGGCATGTGTGTGTATATATATATATATATATATAATATGTGTGTGTGTATATATATATATATATATATAATATGTGTGTGTGTGTATATATATATATAATATGTGTGTGTATATATATATATATAATATGTGTGTGTGTGTATATATATATATAATATGTGTGTGTATATATATATATATAATATGTGTGTGTGTGTATATATATATATATATATATATATATATAGTGCCTAAGACAGCTGTTGTCTTAGCCTTACCAAAGAAAAGTCTCAGCCACAATACCCTAGTAGACAAACTGACACAGTTTGGCTGGAACTAAACAGATGAGGCCAAAGCTGAGTGACAGGAAGCATAATCAGCAGCCATAAGAACAACACTCAGCAGAGACTTCATGCCCAGCAGTTACCAGAGAACCACCAGGGAGCAGCAAAGCAGTGTGCCCAAAACACACGGGACTAGCAGAACATGCCAGTGGAGACAATAGTCCCAGCAGTGACTTCAAGACCACCAGGAACCAACAAAGAACGAGACCAGTAGAGCAACATGCCAGCAGAGACTATGTGCACAGCAGTCACCAAAAGACCAGTGGAATAATGTGCCCAGCAGAGATGTGGCACCCCTGAGAGGGAGAAGGGCCCACTCAAAGCAGTACAATAACATCACCATAAGGAATCAATGGTCCTATAGTATTAAAGGTTCCTCTTCCTACAAATGTCCTGGCCACGTGTGAATGAAGCATTTAATAAACACTTACAATATATAAAGCATTATGTTAAGTGTTGGAGCTACAAAAAGAAAAGTAACTGTCTCTGCTTTCAAGGAGCAATTCTAACAAGAAGACAATACATATGGGAAGCTTCTGCTGCAAATCAAAAGAATAGGTCTCATAGTTCTTAGGGTACAATAACAAAACAGGTAGTAAGGCTTCTTTAATGTTATTTTTACTGACAAAATCCTACCAGTTTCTGATGTTGAACCACTTGATACTAGACTAGATGCACTGCTACTCTTCAGTTCAAAGTCCTGGGCTGTTTACATATGGGTTCAAGAGGAGATAATGGTCAATGTGGTATTGGTGGCTTGACTTGCTTTTCTCAAGTTTTCTATAAATTCAGTAGAGTTCAGCTCCCTCAGACTGCCCTAAAGTTTCATGTAGGTTAGCCTGTCCTATAGGTTTACTCTCTAATGCTATGTAGTCTCACCACTGATATGTATATTTGTGGGAAAGGATGCCCTGGGTTTAGGTGGAGCTGTACTATTTTGAATTTTCTTTCTATGTTATTTCATTCAGTGCTTTTGTTTTGAACTAATTGTGTCCTCTGACAGACTAGACAAAAAGTCACTTAGGTAAGGGGAATCATAAACTAAAAAGTTTAAAAACAAAGTTCTGAGAGACTGAGGATCCAACAAGAACCTGTTCTGGAAGCCCCAGGCTGCCACACATTGTTTACTGATTTTTGCCAACGTGTGCCATAATATCTATTTGGGAACTTCACAACACTTTTTCTCAATTAGAGATTTACTTCTAGTTATTCCATATTAGTATGCTGCTGTTGCCATTTCCAGGCAAATAACTATACTATTATACATTTTTTTACGTTTCCTGCAAAATCTTATACTTAAAGCTGCTTCCTCATAGTCTAGTTCACAGTTAAGTGTGTGGGTCTAAAAATAGGACAGATGGTCTGGGTGCAATTCCCTGGAGGGACAGTGGGTACAATTCCAAGTGATAATTATTTTGATCTGTTCTCAGTCCCTCTCTCTTCTCTTGATTGCCCCCAGGAGAGTCAATACACAATGAGCAGAATAAAAACAATACTTGATCAAATGCACGATAATCTTTATTACGTTAACTATAGGAAGCAGACTTCCACTATAAAGTTTTCTAAAAAAGATATGTATTACTTATAGAAAAATACCTTCTTGTGAGGGCAAAACAGAGAAAGATCTAAATCTTTCAGTTTATGTGGCACCATTAATGTAGAGATTTTTAACTTGGCCTAAACCTTGGCATCTGAAAAAAGACAAACCAACTTTTCTGAGATGTCTATTTACTTCTTTGTGGTGTATTAGATAGCATATTATCAACTTTAACAGGATTCAAAGATTAGAGAGTAAAGTTTTATATTGGCAACAAGAAATTTTTATTCCATCTTTCCCCGCCCCCCCCCCCACTACTATTAAATATAGGACAAAGAATCCTTGATCAATTGAGTAACAACAATTTTAACTGCCATTAGGCAATACAGATTCTGGCAATTGAACGTTTTTTAAAAATTAAATTCAAGGCTCTTTGAGGTGGCAAGAAAATGGAAAATGAGGGGATGCCCTCCAGTTGAGGAATGGCTGAACAAATTGTAGAATATGTTGGTGATGGAATACTATTGTGCTCAAAGGAATAATAAAGTGGAGGAATTCCATGGGGACTGGAACAACCTCCAGGAAGTGATGCAGAGTGAGAGGAGCAGAACCAGGAGAACATTGTACACAGAGACTGAGACACTGTGGTACAACTGAATGTAATGAACTTCTCCATCAGTGGCAATGCAGTGATCCAGGACAACTTGGAGGGATCTATGAAAAAGAACACTATCCACATTCAGAGGGAAAACTGTGGGAGTAGAAACACAGAAGAAAAAAACAACTGTTTGAATACATGGGTCAAGGGGACATGGCTGGGGACTCTGAATGAACATCCTAATACAAACACCAACAACATGAAAATAGGTTTTGATCAAGGACACATGTAATACCCAGTGGAATTGCAAGTCAGCTATGGGAAGGGTGGAGGGAGGGGAGGGAGGGAAATAATGTCATTCTTGTAACCAAGGAATAATGTTCTAAATTGACTAAACAAATTAATTTAAATTTAAAAAAATTAAATGCAAGAGTAACTTAGTCCATGGAAGCAAATCCTAAAAAGATACTATTAGTACTAAGAATATTTCAAAAGCTAAAATGACACTGGTCATCCTAATGCTATTTCACAATGGAGCAGCTAGCCAAGATTGTCTCCCCAATTTCCATTTTCCATCATCATTGGAGTAAATCATGAATTTAATCTAATTCTGCTTAACTTTCTGAACATCTAGATTTGAAATTCAAAGGAACCAAGATCTTGTTATCAAATATTTCTTTTCTTTGAAGGGCCTATTCTATTTATGTGGATTTGAAAGCCTCCTAACACGTGCTATAGGAAAGGCAACATTTAGCAATTACAGGTTGTGTTTTCTGTGTCCTGAGAACTCAAAAACATAATATATCATAGTAGAGGGATCTGCAATATCAGCACATTACAGGGTCTCAGACTATAAACAAAAGTCATGTATATTACTGTGAATCCAACAGACCTAAAAAAATCAAAACTTTACCTCATATTGCCAACTTAAAAACAGTATGAAAGCAGTAGGAACTGAAAAATAGCATCAGAAAACATAGCTATTTGGCAAACTATCAATACAAGTCATCGAACCTTAAAAGAATCAAAGGGATGATCTACAATTCAATTATGAGACATGGATCTTTCAATGGCATATTCAACTTTTAAGAACATTCTATGAAACATTAAGATAGAACTTTAATAAAGAGGTTCCATTACCTAGGTCTTGCTGCAACTACCCCAGCAAAACCTGGCACATGAAGAAAGTGAAACAGAAGTTAATATGGCAATATGCTCAAGAGCTGAAAAAGGGTTAACTGGAGACAACAGAAATATTTCAATAAAACAATAATACATCATGGCAGCTGGGAGGCTCAGTGGATTGTGAGCCAGGCCTAGAGACAGGAGGTCCTAGGTTTCAATCTGGCCACAGACAATTCCTAGCTGTGTGACCCTGAGCAAGTCACTTGACCCCCACTGCCAAGCCCTTACCACTCCTCTGCCTTAGAACCAATAAAAAGTATTGATTTTAAGGTGGAAGATAAGGTTAAAAAAAAAACAATACACAATCAAAATCAATGTAACACACTAGTACATGTTGAAATCAGAGAGAGTGTGGATAATTTTAGGAAAAATACTGGGGTTTTTATCCTGAGCTGGAGCTTGAAAACAAAACTGGCTTTAGCTACTAAGTTTATTCTTTATGTATTTAGGCAGAAAAGATAGGTTTCATAAATTGGTCTATTCTAGACCATCTTCAAGTCAAAGGGGCAATTATAGATTCACCTATCTATTCTGATTCATTCCATAATTAACTGATACACTCTTTACTATAAGCCCTACTTGTCAAAGATGGGGTTATTATTTCCTCTAAAATAATGTAATTAAATCATTTTCATAATCATTACTTTATATTAAAGGCTTCCACACTCCTCTCCCTTCCCAATAATGCAAGGCTACTATTTATGTTCCAATAAAATGGCCCACCTGACTGCAGACAACAGATATTTCTATTCACCTTGTTAAGCTAAGTGGTATAGCCAGAGACTGATTAACAAACTGGTAAAATTAGGTCACTGGGCACCCAAGCTATACCCACAAACTCACAGATAGTTTCTAGGACTTAATATCTTATCAGGAACTTGTGTCAGAATCAAATGATTTTTAATCCTGTATTCAATCCTAGGAATCCAGAAAAACTGGCTGGAATCTTAATGGGCATTTCAGAACCAGTCTTTAAGAGATCACACTGCCTCAAAGAGAGCCTATGGTTGGCTCAAGGATAACTCTACCTGGATAACTGTAGAATTCCAAGATTCTACTGTAGTTAGGGAGATCCTAAATAAAAATCTCAGAGTAACTTTAAGACATCCCAGAGGCAAGAGAAACACTGTAAAATGTAGAAGATGCATCGGGAAGTCTTTATATTTATAGCAATCAACAGAGATCATTATTTTTATAGCATTTGAAAAAAATGAAGTAGGAGGCTAGGCACAACTTGAGACCATTTTTTGTCACTCTTCAGTGACAGTATTTCAGCATATTTCACGCCTGCCAATGTGTGATAACTCACTTTAGCTATACAGATGACAGGGTCAAACAAGTGATTTTAGCAATGAGTTACTGGCCCAGTACAGACCAAGTTAACATCCCCAAACTTCCCTTCCTGTTCTTCCCACGGTATGAAGCCATCTGCCTAGAACAGGAGAAACACATTAGAAATGGTAGCCAGCTAACACAATGAATTTTTTTTTTTTATGAAAAAGGATAAACTTTCCTGAATTTCCTCAAAGGCATATTACTGATACAGACTGCTCCACATTGCCAATACATTTTTCAAATATATACATACAAATGATTTTGCTAAGAGTATCCACATTTGCAGGTGTGGCTGAAAAGCTCAATGTATGATAAACAGGACCTTCCACACTGAGCATGTGTAAAGATGATGAATTTGTTAAAATAAATCTTTATATCTTTTTAACACTGTTTACATTTCCCAATGTATCCCACTACCCTCCCCCTCCCAAAGAATTAACATATTGAAAAAAGTCTGATGTTATTTGCCAGGTTCCACACTCCTAGTATTCTTATTTATCCTATTACATTCATGTACCACAACTTGTTTAGTCATTCTCCAAATGGTGGGCATTTACTTTTTCTCTTTGCTACTACAAAGAGTTATGCTATAAATATTCTGGGGTATGTAAGACTTTTCTTTTCTGACCTCCCTGGGTTATATGTTTAGCAGTGGGATCTCTGGGTCAAAAAATACAGACATTTTAGTCATATCACTACATAATTCTACGTTGCTTTCCAAAATGACTAGACCAATTCACGGTCCCACCAACAAATCATTAGTGTGTCCACAATTCCTCCAATATTAGCCATTTATATCTTTTAAGGTCTTTGCCAATTTGCTGGGTGTGAAGTGAAATCTGAGCTGAGAAACAGCATATTTAACAGAAACTTCCATCTACTGCACCAGCTACATTTTCCAACTGATTCAGAAGGAGACTCAAGTCAAAATGAATTTTAACCCTTGGCAGATGCCTTACACACTGCATGAATAAACTCCCTCTAACAATAAAGTGATACCCTTCTTGCAATTTAGAGTCTTAGAAAGTTGTCCAAAGCCCTGAGAGGTTAGGAGAATTGTCCAGGGTCAGAGAGGCATGTGTTTCAAAGCCAGTACCTGTGCCTAGGTCTTCCTGCTCTTTAAGTGCTGTACCAGGATGCTGCATATTCTACATGAAATAATAGATGTAAAGTGCTTTGCCACCTTAAGTCACTACCTAAATGTGGTAGTCACTGTTATTAAAACAGCTCTTGAATAATGTATATGAAGATGGTACTGCTGCTAGGAGTTTCTTCAGAATTTCAGGATTTGAGTTAAGAGTATTCAATGATACAGCTTGCCTAGAAAATGTTATTTTAACAGCAACGGAAAGTAATGAATGCTGGAGGGGATGTGGCAAAGTTGGGACATTAATGCACTGCTGGTGGAGTTCTGAATGGATCCAACCATTCTGGAGGGCAATTTGGAACTATGACCAAAGGGCGCTAAAAGATTGTCTGCCGTTTGATCCAGCCATAGTACTGCTGGGCTTGTACCCCAAAGAGATAATAAGGAAAAAGACTTGTACAAGAATATTCTTAGCTGTGCGCTTTGTGGTGGCAAAAAGTTGGAAAATGAGGGGATGCCCTTCAACAGGGGAATGACTGAACAAATTGTGGCATCTGTTGGTGATGGCTGAAAGGAATGATGAACTAGAGGAATTCCACATGAACTAGAAAAACCTCCAGGAAGTGATGCAGAGTGAGAGGAGCAGAACCAGGAGAACATTATACACAGATACTGACACACTGTGGTACAATTGAATGTACTGGGCTTCTCCATTAGTGGCAATGCAGTGATCCTGAACAACCTGGAGGGATCTATGAGAAAGAACACTATCCACATCTAGAGAAAGAACTGTGGGAGCAGAAACACAGAAGAAAAACAACTGCTTGATCACATGGGTTGAGGGGATATGGCTGGGGATATAGACCCTAAATGAACATCCTAGTGCAAACATCAACATGGAAATAGGTGCTGATCAAGGACACATGTAATACCCAGTGGGAATTGAACTTTGGCTGAGGGAAGGGAGAGGAGAGGGGAGGGAGGAATAGAATATGATTCTTGTAACCAAGGAACGTTTGAAATTGACCAAATTAAAAAGAAAAAGAAAATGTTATTCTATATGTACACATACAAGCAGGTACACACACCAACATTACAACTTAAGTTTCGAAGGGCACTTTCCATAAATTCCTTCATTGGAACTTTACTCTGTCCACATTTTACAGATGAAGAAGCTGAAGCTCAGAAAGGCAAATTCCCTAGAATTCTACAACTAGTGTCAGAAAGATTAAACCTCTGCACTCTAAGTCCATGGCTCTTTTATAGTAAAAGCCATACCTAAAAGTATTCAAGTTTGTAAAATAGTACCAATAACAGGTATGGTTCCTTCTCTAGGACCCCTTCTTGCAATCTGAGAAGTCAGAATAGGAAGCATGCTATTTCATTAGATACCCTCAAGATGTATTAGAGGCTTGAAGCTAAGGTGAGATCTACCCTTCTAAAGGTAAAGCCAGTCCTCTGGGATGGAAGGGAATCAAATCTCCAGTTGCTACTTGACTTCTTTCTGTGGGATAGGATAGGTATAGGTCAACTTTATCCTCTTTGAAGTAAAATGGCTCCCACAGAATGGCCCAGGGCTCATAATTGCTTTCTTGCTCATCAGAAATAATCAGAAGCCTTCTGATCCATTAAGATTAACCTTCCATTCCCAAACTGTTCTGTCCCTTTACCTGCAGGCCTCAACTGTTGCTCTCTATTAGGGTAAATGTTAGGTACCAAATTTAAAAGTCAAGAGGTACTATGAAGAAAACTCCACTGTTTTCTCTTATTTTCTGAGGTAATTGGTTTTGGCCCCACAGAAGTCTTATCTTTACCCTAAAAAGTACCACGAACACCCCACCTTTCAGTGGTAAACAAGGCTAACAATTCAATAGGTGTGTCTAACAGAGCAAGCCACTAATAACATATGAACCAATATATCTGTAGCCCCTGATAACTAAAAGACAAAGCAGACTGGCAGATAGAGTTAGCCTCATAAATCAGGCAGACCTGGGGCTCAAGTCCCACCTGTCATACTAGTTCTGTGTTCACAGTCAAGTCACCTAACCTCTAAGCATCCCAAACAACTCTCTAAGACTAAAAGTTGTAAAACAGTTTATGATCTGAATTGGTAAAGTCAGTTTCTACACCAAAGATCTCCCAATACCAATGAAATCATGTGCACAGTTGTCCTAGAAAGTAGAGATGAGAAAATGTACCTTCCTCCCTTCTTTATAAAGGTACTACTAATGTACTAATAGGTTATCAGATTTGGGTGACATGTTGGTTTATTTTGCTTATCTAATTTTTTTTCTTTTTTAGAGTCTGTTACAAGAGATGACTTAAATGAAGCTCATGTAAAAACAAAAGGAATTGATTAAAAAAAATTTAAGCATCACAGATACAGGCAAAAAAGTCTGGGACCTCAGACTTTTTTCAAAACCCTCAGTTACTCAGAGATGTCCCCAATTTACCAAAATCAATATTTTCTCAGGCCTGAGTTTCAACCAGTTCACTTTATTTACTTCTGCAACTTTTAGATAGATTAATAAGAAATAAAGCAAGCAATCAAGTCTCAGTAATAAGCAAGGCTGTATGTACTGTCATTAATTAAGCCACTGCAAATTAAATTCGCAACTGAATTTGCTTTAAAGATCCACATAAAAGTGAAGTTTAGGACAGTTGAAAAGTAGCTTAATACTACTAGTTTGGTCTTTAAAACACAAACTTATATTCTCCCAACAATCTTAGGTAGCAGAATCTCACATATACCCAAAGAGGAAAAGCATTAAACTTTTAACTTTAAACTGAATTTATGAATATCTGACCATACCCAAGATTGCAAGAAACAGTATTAGCCATTCAATCAATTTTACACTAGAATTGTTTTCCCATAATCTTTTCAAAGCATCTTGAAAAATTGGTGGGGGAAGTAAAGAAAAATATCACCATAGAGAAGTAACCAAGAAATCAATCGATCTTGTATATAAAATAAATGGGGCAATAGCGAAATGAGAAAACATAATCTTAACAAAGCAAAACCAGCTTGGCTTTTTAGCAGACCTGCCTAATACAGTTCTAAGAGGGTAGTAGTTTAAACAAATACAACAGATGAAACAAACTCTCGGCCTTCACCAATGCTAAAGATTGCTGGATTGCAACTGATTCAAGTCAAAGCCAAAGACTTATCTGTAGTGCTCTTCCCTCCACTCCTGCTCCACTAGCCACAGGTCATTTACACAGAGTAATAATTTACCGAGCAAAAATGTTATGTGACTGCTTCATTATCAGAATAAACAATAAATGATCATCAAATTCTAAAAAAGCGTTCCCACGTTAGAGATAGAAGGCCTGAGAAAAATCTGGATTCAAACATCCTGGAAGACCTAAAAGATCAAAAGCAGCCAGGGTCCAAAATCTCCCTATAGCCTTTCTTCACCACCTAGACTTATCTCTCTTTTTCACATCACATCTATACCACGCTAAGGATTTTTCTTGGCTCCCCGTCATTTATTCTTTGTTCCCACTCTTTCCTCTCCTTTCCCTTATTCTTTTAAAATGCTATCGGCATTTTCTTTAAATTCTTTTTACTTCCTTAGACACCTCCAACTTATCTCACTCAAGCCTGATTGTCTTCCATAGTCACCCAGGCTCTCACTTCCCTCGTCTAGTCTTCCCTCGTGTCTTAATGGACATTATTATTATTATATTATATTATCCGTCAGTTTTCCAAGTTCCCGAGTCAGTCTATTACTCCATTGTTTCCCAGCCCGGTGCCCCCTCGGTAAACCCTCGGGCGGCCCCTAACCGTCTCACCCAGTCGCCGCCGGCCGCCGGGGCCTCTCATCTTCCCAGGAAGCATCCCCAGGCTCTCATTTTCTTACCGGCTAGGGATGGTCCCCCTTAAACCCGCCCCCGCGGGTTCCCCTCCCCCTCCCTCTCTCCCCTCCTCCAGACTCACCTCCCCCCCAAGCCCGCTTTCGCTTCGGCAGGCTGTGGGCTCGGGGTTCCGCGTCCGGGAAGCCCCGGGGTCTGACCAGAGAAGGGTCTTTCCCCCCTCCTCCTCCTCCTCCTCCTTCTCCGACTCAGCGGCCGCGCTCTTCCCCGGCTCTCCTCGTACCCGCTGCCGCCTCCCCCACTTCCCACCTCTGTGAGGCCCGGCCGGGAATAACCTCCGGGGCTGAGGGGGCAGGAGCTCCGGCGGATTCAACCCGACCCCCTCCGGGGGGATATCTGCCCGCCCCACCCGAGAACCTCAGTCAGCGCGTGCGCCCCCAGTGCTCAGGGAGCCGGGCGCGTGCCCGCGGCGGCGCGAACCCGAAGCGCCGAGCTCGAGGCCGTTGGGGAAGTGGGGGAAGCGGCGGGCTAGGGGGCTCTGGGAGAGAGGCGCCGGAGACCCTCGCGGGGGAGGGGCGCGGGGCGCCTCCCGTTTAGCCCCACCTCCTTCTTTCCCTACCCCCGGCGCCACTTCACCCTACCCGCCCGCACCGAGCCCGACCCCCCCCCACGCCAGGGGAGCCCCAAGTCCAGTGAAGATGGAGAGTGAGGGGCGAGAGGGAAAAAACCGAGACAGGAGGGGTCGCGAGCGCACGCGCAGAACCGTCTTTGCCCTCAAAAGCGGGCGGTAGCGGCGCGCGCCGGCTGGCGCGGGGATCTGAGTTCCAACGGGCAGGCGGAAAAAGCCGACCTTTCTCCGGAGCTAGCCGAAGTCGGGAGTCGGGGAGAAGCAGAATGGACTGGCTCCACCCCTAAGTCTACGGCCGACAAGACTTCTCCTCCCTTCCGACTGCCCCTGCGCTTCAGACAGTTCCATTCTTTACCTCCAACTCTTATTTGCTTCTCCAATTTTTAACTCTGAAACCTCGTTGTGGTGAAGAGGGAAGGGAAGAGAGAGAGCGCGCGAGACAGAGAGAGAGAGAGAGAGAGAGAGAGAGAGATGTTTGGTAACCCACGGCAACCGGAAGATGGGGGCGTGGCCTGGCCCGTGGGGCCCCACGTGGGTCAGGTACCGCTATGGTCAATCTACCCGCACCTAGATCTCCTGCTCCGCTCTCTCTGGCATCCTGTCGCGGCGGGATTTCCAAATCAATGCCTGCTAAACTGGGTAAAGCCGAAGTGAACATTTACTAAATGCCTCCAATGTTCCCGGCGCAGTGCTAAACGTTGGGGATACAAAAAAGATACAAAAGTTAGTCCCTGCCCTCAAGAACTTACAATCTAATGGAGGCGACAACACGCAAATATAAATATACGACAAATTTTATACAGAATAATTAAGAAATAATTAACAGGGGGCAGCTGAGTAGCTCAGTGGATTGAGTCAGGCCTAGAGACGGGAGGTCCTGGGTTCAAATCAGGCCTCAGACACTTCCCAGCTGTGTGACCCTGGGCAAGTCACTTAACCCCCATTGCCTAGCCCTTACCACTCTTCTGCCTTGGAGCCAATACACAGTATTGACTCCAAGATGGAAGGTAAGGGTTAAAAAAGAAAAAGAAAGAATTAACACAGGGACTGCACTAGAATTAAGAGGAGTTGGAGAAGGCTCATAGTAAAAGGTAGGATTTCAGTTGGGACTTAAAGGGAGCTAGAGAGGTCAGTAGTGGAACTGAGGAGGGAGAGCATTTGTTTCTATTCTGTGTGTTTCCTGTAGTAAGTCTGGGCTCCCTGGGTAGAGGGAGAAAGAAAAAAAAATACAATATGTTTTATATTATTTTATATTTTTCCTTCCACCCCCGTGGGTACAATTATGTTCTGAGAGTCATGGTCAGTGGCTTATTAGGAAAGAATCTCCAAAAGCCGAGAGCTAAGAAGTTGAGTTTGAGGAGACACATGAGAAACTTCCTTGATACTTACTCGTTTTTAAATCCCTGCATCTCGGAAGCTCAGGGTTGGATAGGGGCTCCAAAGTGATTCATCTACCACAGATACCTTAAATAGGATCTCGCCCTACACATTAGTCTACACCTTAACAGAGTGAAGATCCTATCCTTGCTTCCAGACCTCAAGACCTCCACTTCTGACTAGCTGTGATTGTTGGAAGTTTTTTTCTGCCACCAGCCGGAATTTGCCTCCTTATAACTTGCTCCTTTACAGACTAGGAAACTGTGTGGAAACCCAAGTGTCCTGTGTCCTTTGCTGTCCTCCAGTCTGAATCTGTACCTTCCACCCACTGAATACATACAGGCATACCTGAGAGATATTTATTGCAGGTTCTCTTCCTGACCGGCTCAATAAAAGCAAACCTCAAGCTAAAGCAGGTCAAGATTTCCTGGTGCATATAAAAGCTATGTTTACACTATAGGTAGACTATTAAGTATGCAATAGTATTATGTCTAAAAAAATGTACATACCTCATTTAAAAAATATTTTATAATAAAAAAGGGGAAGACCTGTTTGCACAAAAACACTTATAGCAGCTCTTTTTTGCTAACCATCACCCAAGCCAGTCATAATCTTGTCACTGATTTTGCCTCTCTAGCTGTTAATAGGTAGTTGGATGGCAATTTCTTAAAATAAGACAATGAAGTTTGCTGCATAGATAAACTCTTCTTTTCACGTAGAGACCATCATAGGGTTAATTGACTTAATTTTGATATTGGGTCCCAAGGAATAGGGAGACCCTCCGAGAGGGAGTGAGATCAGTGGAGCAGTCAAAATATATGCAACATTGATCTATTAAGTCAAAGTTTTATATGGGTGCCTTTCATAGCACCCCAAAACAATTCCATAAGTAATAGCAAAGATCTTTGCTCACAAATCAACAAAACAAATATAAAAATAATGAAAGAGTTCAAGATATTTTGAGAATTACCAAAATGTGCCACAGAGACAAGATGTGAGTACATGCTGTTGGGAAAATGGCACCAAAAGATTTATTCAATACAGAGTTATTACAACCTTCAATTTGTAAAAAACAATATTTGTGAAATACAATAGAGTGATATACATGAAAATGAGGTAAAAGTCCCAGAGCTGGAACTTTGTATGCCTATATATAGACATGCCTCACCTTTTCTGCTCTTTTGCTTTGGAGCTGATACTTAGTATTGATTCTAAGACAGCATGTAACAGTTAAAAAAACAACAAAAAGAATTGTAGATTCATATGGTTTAACTTCCCATACCAGGGAGAAAATGCAGACCTGGATCAATCCTAGAAAGTGAGTCATCAATTTTGGTAGGAAGACAGCTGTGAAGAGCTGGAGTTGGTATGAGAGGTGGCCTTTTGACTACTTACCACAGTGGTCTTAAAAGGAAAGTCATTCCTTTGGGGAACTAGAACTGAGGGACTATCTAGAGACAAAGCCAAGACCAAGAAGAGAAGTTAAAGGAGTATATGGGAAAAGAATAATGCCTCCCATAGAAGAACTGGAGCCAGAAGGAAGGAAAAACTAGTCCTCACCAGAACATTATTACCCCAAATAATATGCTTTATGCAGAGAAGAAAAGAATCTCAGAAAAATTAAATGACTTGCCATCCATCTACATAGCTAGCCAGTGGTACAGCTAGGACTAGCAGTACCCTAGTCTCTGTCATTTGACCTTTGCTAGGACATTTCTAATGGCCAAGAAGGATGTTAGTGTTGTAATTCTATTTCTGATAGAATTTCAGTTCGCAGATGTTCTCATTCAATTATTCATTAAGTGATGAGTTTTGAAGGGCTTCTGTGATACTCAGAGAAAATGACAAGACGAGAAGACAAGATGTGCCCTTTGAAACAACTCATGAGCAATTCCAAGACAACATGAAAATCTAGAAGTTAGTGGAAGGAAACAGGGAATTCACAAACTAGTGAATCAATCACTGCAGGGTGGAGTTGATCAGGAAGTACTTCAGTGATGCCAGATCTTAAGTATAAAATTTGAATGAACAGAAAGGGAAGAAGAGGGCATTTTAGGTAGGAAAAATAGCATTAGTAAAGGGTAGAGGCAGGATGAACAGGTGTTGAGGGGAAGGAAGTTGGAACTAAGTTGAAAAATGGTAAGGAGATGAGCCTGACAGTCAATTAAAGAGTCTCTGAAATGTTTAATCCTTTCAGCTACACTGCCTCTGAGAAGTCTACTAGCCATTTTGTTCTGTGGTCCTATTCTTTCATAGAAACATTTCTTCTTAGAAGGGCTTAGCTTCTCTTCTTTGGAGCAAAATATCTTTTTGATGCTATTTCCAGGGACCAGACCAACTTACTGCCACTGCCCGGCACTCACATTTCCATAGCCCACTAAAATCCCAAAATGGGATCATGGAAAGGGTTAAACTTATACAAGTCACTTCTTAATCAGAATGTTATTTGATTCTGGGTAAACTAGCCAGTGATTGTCAGAACCAGGGAGTTCCAAGTCCTTGCTTATGGCAACAGGTGAGCATGGCACAGTGGATAGGGCCATCTTCCTAAGTTCAAATTGACCCTACTAGTTGTGTGGCTCTGGGCAAATCACTTAACCCTGCTTGCCTTAATTTCCTAATTTATAAAATAAGCTGAAAGAAACGGCAAACTACTCGAGTATCTTTGCTAAGAAGACTCCAAATGGGGCCAGAATCCTACATAACTCAACAATAACAAGAAGCATGGGAATGAGTGGAAAGTGATTAAAAAAGAAAATATGGAGATTAAATAATTATTGAGATAAAATTGAAACAACTTTCACTTGCCTAGATCAAGGCATACACATCCTGGACAAGTTTTGATGTTTTGTTTTGTTTTTCACTCTTATTCCACAAAGAAATTTCGCTCATCATTAAAAACAAAACTGTAAGGAGGGAAAGGAAGGAAGCGTGGAATTGGGTAGAAAATCAAATCCAACCCAAGGAGCAAAAATCAACATATTGCAGAATAGAAAGAATCCAAGGTATCGCCAAATGACTCAAAAGTTCCCAAGAAGAAAGAGCTTCATTGGTGGCAAAATCTGATCAAATGACAATAATAAACAGGTAGTGGAAACTTGCTTTGACAAGCAGACTAGATCTAAATCTTGTTCACAGCAACACCTCTCTTCTCTCAGCCAAAAGAGGAATAATTCATCCTAGAAATGAAGCCCATTAAAAAACAAATCCCAGTGGAGTGAAGCTGCCTATTTTACAATTTGTGGCAGACTTATGGTGCCACCTTCAGGTCTTACCTAGAAATGCAATGCACCCCACATGCATGTGCCCCATATAAAGGAAGTGGAGCCAATTATTTCAAGAAGTTTGCCCTCAGTTTACATGATTTCCATTTCCTTCAAGACCCTGTGCCAACCAAAGCAAATTATGAATTAATGTTCAAGAATATTGAGTAAAAACAACAACAGATCAACACTGACACTTATTGAACCAAATTGGATGAAGAAGGAACCAGCATCTTTTATTTCAATTGCAGAGTTAAATATTTCTTTAGTTGGATCCTGCTTTACAGACCAGGAAAGTTTCTATCATTTTCAGGTCCCTTCAGAGAAAATGCCCTCAGGTTCATGTCCTGGGGATTATTAATTTCCCCTATCACTAAAAAATAAATAGAGGTAATATGGTGTAATGGAAAGAGTTTAAACAGCAATCTCAGGAGGCCTGGGCTCTGACCCCAGCTCTGCCACTAGCTAGGTTTATGAGCTTTATTAGTGTACTATGGGCCTTGGTTTCATCATCTGCAAAATGATGAGGATCTCTAACACTCTTTCCAGTTCTGGCATTCGCGGTTGGAAAGAAGAAATTGAGACATCCCTTATAAGATCCAAGATGATCTGAATATGAACTTCTTTCTTTCCTTACAGAAGTGTTCAGTGTGTTGCAGAAGATATCAGATTTATGAGCAAATACCCTTTATGGGATAGTTTAACTTGGTAATGATTCTATCTCAGAATGGGTGAGAAAGGGTCAAACAAGGAAAGATACTCCATAGGGGAAATTAACTTTTTTCACAGAAATTAGAGCTAGAAGGGACCTTAGGATCCTACAGATTTTGCAGATGAAAAAACAAACCTAATTTGAAGACTACAGCAGTATAAGCTGTTTTATGCAAATAAATAAATAAGTATTCTAAACCAGTCTGGAGAGAGTCTGACAATCTTAAAAAATGGGGCCTTAGGGTTTGTTTGTTTTTTCATGACAGCCATCCTACTAGCTGGCATTTATATAGCACTTTAAGATTTAGTCATAAATATTCCATATTTTATTTCATTTGATCTAAACAATACCATGAAGCAGTGACTATAGGAATTATCCTATTGTATAGATGAAGAAAATGAGGTGTAAAAAGATTAAATGACTTGCCCGAGTGATATACATAGCAGGTAGATGGCCTTGAATAAAAGCATTAGATTCTTTCTACCTCCTCTGTGACAGGTGAAAGATGAAATGACTGAGGAAACAAAGGCTCAAACTTCTAAGCATTACAATTTGTGAAGCAATGCATGCCAACCACTTAACTAACCAGGGCTAAGTCCCTTTCTCAGCTTATAGTTGGACCCCAAATACAGGAGAAGACAGGCTTTTATATATTACAAACAACCAAATAAGATCAATTAACTAAAAAGGAACAATTACCCAGGATACAACATTAGGTAGTTTAATTTCTAATTGGAGGAAAAATTAGAAACTTTTCAAGTTGGGAAGGAGAGAGTAAATAGGTACAATTCCCTGAAATTAAAGAGAGAGAGACAGAGACAGAGAGACAGAGAGAGACAGAGAGAGAGAGACAGAGAGTCAGAGACAGAGACAGAGAGACAGAGAGTCAGAGACAGAGACAGAGAGACAGACAGAGACAGAGAGAGAGAGAGAGAAAGAGAGAGAGAGAGAGAGAGAGAGAGAGAGAGAGAGAGAGAGAGAGAGAGAGAGAGAGAGAGAGAAGAGATATCTCACTCCCCCAGAGTCTGTGAATAATCAAAGGAACATAAAAACAATAACTGATTGATCATTATAGGGTCAATTTTCAGATAATACATATGAATTTCTTAAGATGAATAATGAGAAAACTTCTTGTATCAATCTTCATATCTGCCATGGTTTCTAGATACTTTAATGATCTCTAAGCAATAAATAGAGATGGACAAATTCCCAACCACATGGGGATAGGTTCAAACAAAGTAATATGGTTTTCTCCCAATTATCCCAATTGAATTAGGTTTTCTCACTGGACAGAAATTGGACTAGATCCATAATTGACTAGAAACTAACCTAGCTCCAGAATTGAGTCACAAGATGGAGTCAATGTGGTTTACTCAGTTCCCACAATTAACCCCTTACTGTCCTAAGCCCCTCAATTCCCTCACCTCTTACCTTCTAGGAGGGGCAAGGCTGAATTTCACTGATCCTCACCTTCCCCACACTGCCCCCTTTTTCTTTTTCAAACATCAGAAGCTATAAGAACCATATACTGTTAATTAGTTTTAGCATGGGGCAATGGTTTGCTTCCCCCCCCCTTCTGCTATTCCATTTTTATATCACACTAAATGTTTATTGATTGACTGACTAAAAAGTTGTTAATACAATTACAGTAGCTGAGAGCCTGCAGTTAGGAAAATCTCTAACATTCAGTGGGGACTTCAACATCTTTGCCCTACTTTAAATTGTATACATTTCTAGTTGGGTGCTTCTTTAAATTTATGGCAAAAATCAAGATACAGGAAATAATTAGGTAAGAGAAGTGACTTTTCTTTAAACTCTTACCTGCTGTCCTAGGTTCTGAGTATCAGTTCCAAAGTAGAACAGTAAGGATGAGGCAATTGGGATTAACTGACTTGCCCAGAGTCATACAGCTAGGAAGTATCTGAGGTCAAATTTGAATTCAGGACCTCCCATCTCCAGGTCTGACACTTCATCTACCAAGCCACTGAGCTGCCCTATTTTATAATTCTGTTACTGATCAGGCACATGGAGGGGAAAATTGCAGGAAGAGAAGACCTTTTAGAACTTCCCTAAATCGTCTAAGGGATGATTACAACCAGCAACTTCAGTCTGAGTTTTCTGTTTCAAATGCCTGTAGACCCATCAGAACTTAGCAATCTTTTCATTTTCTTCTTTCACCTCTTGCCCTTATATCACTGACTCTTTCTAGCCCCACTTCTTAAGTCTTGCGTGGGACAGGGAACATAGTCTCCCTCACTATTCCTTCTCAGTTCTTGTGGGCCCCACTCTTTCTTCTCAGTTCACTCTCTTGCAGACTATATGATAATATGTGTCTCATATCAGACTTCTAGCTCAGAAAGAATCCAAATTACTCTCTATAAAAGGGAATTCTTAATCCCTTTATTCTAATTTAACTGGGGACCTAGAAGCCCTTTTACCATAGAGATGTATAATATATATATATATATATATATATATATATATATATATATATATTCTATCTGGTGATTTGAGCTGAAGGATGATCAGCTGGACTTTCTTTAATGGCAGCTATAGGGTAGCTAGTTAGGCAATTTCTCTCTCTCTTTCCTGTATTTCTCTCCTTTTACTATAGTCTCATTAAAACTAAAATTGTCAAAAACTGCTCTCTTATTTTGTCAAACTCCCAATTTTAACCCTTACACTCTCTGGGGAATTGTCCCGCTGAATGACAAATTTCATCATGCCAAATACCTTCATTCCCATTATGTAGAACTAGTAAGTGTAGAGACAAGATTTGAATCCCGATCCTTAGACCTCTATTCTTACCATGATAAACCAACTCAGCTAAACCAGGTTGAGAGTGACTGGCAGGCTCCAAACCTATTGGTGAGTTAGGTGGGATGTCTACCGCAGGCATGTAAAGGCTTCCTCCAGTGAAATGGGCAGATGAGAACACTATTCCAATGGCCATTAAAGGGGTTGAAGCAGGCATCCACTGCTTCCTGGGCCATTGCCAATCCATCTTGACTTTTGTTTTACCACTGGGCTTTCCTTACTGTGGAAGAGAAAAGGAGTCCAAGGGCTTGGCACACCTCTGACTCATTGAAATCCCAATTCACTTGCAAGTTAAGGTATGGCCTGGTGGTATCATTGGCACTCTGAAAAAGAAGGACTAACAACAATAATACCGTACTACCTCTCGAGGTCATTCATTGTATAATACCATAATACCTCAGAATCAAATTCTATTTTTCTGGATTAAAAATAAAACAGAGAAAACATGGAGAGACAAAAAATTGTGGGTCAATTATTTTAATTAAAGTGCATATCTTTCTATTAACAACCAATATGCTAGTTTTCAAGAGATATTTATAAAAGTGTTTTTTGAAAAGTGTCTATTTTGTATTTACAACTGAGCAGGGTGGAAGCAAAGGGCAAAGACTAGGTTTGCCACACATGGAAAAATACCCAGGCCTTTTAACTCTTCATCAGCACATAGCACAAAGCAGATCTCAATGTAGGTGGCCATAACCAGGAAGGGCAATTCAGAGTGTGCTCCATGGAATGCATAGGATAGCCCCTTACTGTTATATTAAATGTATTATATATATATGTATATATATATATATATATTACATGTAAAAACAATATTTTTCAATATTAAAAAATAAGACATAAGGAAAGGAAGAGAAAGGAAGCAACCTAGAAATTCCATAGGATAATAGAGCCTGTTCAAGATCCTAACTCCATGATATTTCTCCCAAAATGCCTTTAAAAAAACCAACAAGCTTTTATTTCTTTTTTCCCCCTACCTCTTTCCCCATTGGAAAACAAAGGAAAAGAAAACCTTTGTAATAAATAAGCGTGATCAGGCAAAATCAATTCCTACATTGCCCATGTGCAAAAACATGTGTTTCATTCTGCATCCTAACTGTCACATCTCTGCTTCATCACTGGTCCTACATAATCATAATTATGTCCATTTATTGATCCCTCAAGCTGGTAGTGGCTTCAGCCCTCTACCAAAAATTACTTTTGATAGTCCTGGATTTTGTATTTCCTTCCATATGTAAGCTTCTTGTGGGCAGAATTGTTTCATTCTTATCCTTGTATCCTGAGCCCCTAATATATTGCCTGACATATATTAAACACTTAATCAATCTTTGCTGAATGGTTGATCAATAGTTCTATTTGGCGGATGAAATATAGAAGTAATGGGATTACTAAAGCTTTCCCTAATCCTCCCAAACAGATTTAATTTCTGCCTCCTAATTCCCAAAGCACTCTATTTTTCTCGTGGAACATGGCATTTTCTGTGTTGTACCATATTTATTTGTATACACTTTTTGGGAGGAAAATAAACTGTTTTTGTATATCCAAAAGTGCCTGATACAGTGCTCTACATAGACAATAAATATTTGTTAAATGGATAAATGGTAATAGATACCTTGAGTTTACCTTTTGAAAACTACTTTCTCCAGAATATGGAGAAGGGGGTCAAAGTAGATGATATGTATCATGAAAAAGATTATTTTCTTTGTTTCATAGCATTCCTCTTATCCCATTGTTATTTAGGCTTTAAACATAATGAAAAAAATACCATGAGATTAAAAATTTTGCCACACATCCACATGCCCAATCCCAGTAAAGCCTTTTCCTCCCCAAATAATAGTCACTTCATGTACCAGTCCCTCCCTTGATTCTCTCAGGAGAAACACAGTGAGCAAACCTACAGAGATGGATTTTCCCAGGAAGAGCTCATGGCAAAGGCCAGGCTTCTTGATACTTCATTGCGTCCTTTTTCCAGCTTGTCATGAGTCTCTGGACTTCCTAGACTTACTGAGGATTTCATAAGCAGCCTGGATCTCTAAGAAATGTCTCTCAGCTTCCTCCACCTGGTGCTGGTTGTGATCTGGGTGCCAGATCTTCACTAATTCCCGATAGCTCCTGTTGATTTCATCAGATGTCGCCCCATCACTAAGACCCAAAACCTTGGGGGGAAAGAAAAGAAACTGACAAACTAGAATCACATGGGTTGGCAATGGTTGTTATCCCTTCACACAGACCGATTTGGATCACACCTCAAAGTACACTTGTGTGGACAGTGGGTGTTAGACTTGACAGATAACCCCTTCTCTTTCATTAAATACGTGTTTGTCCACCTGGGTTCTCTAGATGGAGCCTGTTGCTACATTCCACAATCCCAGAGTTATCATCAACCAATTAGAAAGTTTCCTGATTGCCTGGTATGGTTTTTGGTGCTTCAATCAAATTACTATGAAGTAATCACTGAATTAACTATCTGATTCTAAACACCTATTGGTTGGATGTGTTACTTTCAGCTTGGGGAAATCCAGAAAGACTTCATGGAGATGGTAGCATTTAAGCTGAACCTTAAGAATGCGTAGTATGTCAACCAATAGAGAAATGGGCAAGAAGGAAATTCCAAGAATTAGAAACAGCATTAACAAAGGCTTACAAAGAAGAAAACATAAGATGTAGTTCTCTTTGGCTGAAACATAGAATATAGAAAGCGAGTGTGAAGTAAAGCTGGCAGGTTGGAGATAGAAGCTGGAGGGACTTCCATGCTGCGCTAAGAAGTCTGTAATTTATTCAATGGACAATGAAGGGCCTTTGAAAGTTTTTGAGCTTGAAATGATAATTCTAGCTCACCTTCATTTAGTCCTTACTATGTGCCAGACACTGTGCTAAGAGCTTTAAAGTCATTTAATTATTTAATTAATTTATAATTAATGTTATCATTTTTATTAATTTATTAAATAAATTTAATTAATAAATTTATTATTAATAATTTTATTTATTTATTTAATCATTTGAACTTATTATCTCCTTTGATCCTCACAACAACCCTGGGAGGTAGGTGCTATTATCCTCATTTTACGGATGAGGACACCAAGGTTAAATGACTTGACCACAGCCACACAGCTAATTTGGAAGTAGGTATTCCTGATTCCAGGTCCAATGCTCTATCGACTATGCCACCTGACTACCCCTATGTACATATCCAAGTCAGAATATAAGAAGATAATACCTAGAAAAAATCCTAGTTCTTAGAAGTTTATTTTCCTAAGGCTATTGACCTCTGGAAAGGATGGGGCTTAAATCTCAAAATTGAGGTCCCAAATGAAAGCTTAGGGGCATTTAGATGGTACAGAGTTTAGATACCTGGTTCTGGAGTCAGGAAGAATTAAGTTTAAATTGGGCCTCAGACACTAGCTGTGTGACCCAGGACAAGTCACTTAACTCAGCCCCAGTTTCCTCATGGTACCTGGTACATAGTACGATACATAATATATAAATATTAGCTATTATTATTATACTAAGTTTCTAGTTCTATGGGCTAACCATATAACTATGTTATCAGTCTAGACTATAGCTGTTCTTCATCATTTGGTTTTCCCTATGTGGATAGTGTGAACAAATTCTTTTGAATAATTATGAAGCTCATTTCAGAGAAGCTACAGTGTTCCAGGGCCTGGTATAATCAGCAAGATGTTATCCTTCAATTAGGAGCATCGGAGAACCTCGCTTTATTCCATGTGAGTTTTCTGCTGAACTTCCCACATGCCAATGGCAAACACCTTTAACAAGTAGGCAATGACCCGTGTTATGCCTTGATTGAGAACCGGACCCAGGATTAAATGGGAAGAAGAGAATGAGCTGGATTGCATTTGGGTAACTACCAGTGTTTTTAATGACACATAACAAAGACTCACCTTTTCAGTCTTCATATTTTCCCAGGGATGACCTAGAGGTGTGGAAGATGGAATGCTAGATAGAATCTCTAATACTGTTCATCCAAAGGTCAACAGAGAAATGTTGATATATATAATATATAATAAATAAATATAATGATGTAATTATTATTAATTATTATAATATTAATTATTAATGAATAAAATAGAATAAATTTTAAAACATCTTTATGAATAGACCACACTTATCAATCAACAAGCATTTAGTAGGCACCTAATACATGCCAGATAGATAATTAACAAGTTGTATACTGAAATATGACATAAAGGATCACTGAAGTCATGGATGACTGCAAAAAAGGGGAGGGAGGCTGCTCCAGTCATGTAGTGAGAACAAGGGCTAGACAGTTTATGTGCCTTGCCGTTATGAACACAATGTCAGGAGATGTCGAAGAAGGATGTTAAATGGAACTACTCTGAGGATTTTGAGGAAATCGAGGTGATTATGACAGCAAATGGCTAATTGTCGGTATTGAATGAATCCCATTGACTCCATCTTGTGACCCAATTCTGAAGCTCAGTTTTCTTTCTATTCTATTATGGGTCTTGTGCAAATTTATCTTGTGAGAAACTTTTTTCCATTGTGGGAATTGGGAGAAACCTATCAAATTGTTTGTACATAGCCCCACACCCCACGTGCCTGGGAAACTATACCTGCTATTTAGAGACCCTTAAGCAAGGACCTAGGTTATGTTGACCAGAAAAGTAGTCAGATCCTAAGATGGAGGCAGGAGTTTTCTCATGATGGTACATCTCAAGTAACTCATATATCTTATTTGAAAATTGGTCCAATACAGTGACCGTTTCTATGTCCCTTTGATGGTATATGGACACTTATGAGGAGTGGGACATTTCTTTTCCTGAATTTAGGGGCTTTCATTGGTTTGCTCTCTCCCTCCTACCTTAAAAGTCCCTGATCTTTCCTCCAGTTAGAAATCAGATCACATAATATTGTACCATTTCTTTTTAGTTAACTGGCCTTGTTTGATTATGTTTTTAATGTATAAAAGTCTGTCTCTCCCTATATTTGGGGTACAGCCCTAAGCTAAGAAAGGGGCCTGGTCCCAATAAATCAATAGGCTCAGAAGAGCAAA